>NC_091942.1:37030963-37330963 GCF_041260155.1 Ptychodera flava
AACAACGTCCACATATACAGGACAGGTGGGGGAAGCGGAGAGAAATATCGTCACACGATCAACAAATACAGATACCAATGTTGGGGCGTGGACTGTATTTAAGAAAGCATCACTTGCACGAGCCGGAAACGAGAAACAAGTATTTGTTAAACGACAGAAAATGGCTTCAGCTGGGACCAGTACGAACAATGGTACTCCTATGAAAACCTACACGACAGTTTACACGGATACAAGTGACAGAGAGAGCAAAAATATAGCAACAAAGACATCAACAGCGTCAACCAACACCGAAGATGAAGCTCGCGTTACCGTCTATAAAACTATTACAGCCAGTAAACCGATTGAACGAGTAATCAGTCACACCACGACAACAACAACTGAACCTGATAGATTGGAAGTTTACCAGGCTCCGACTCTCTCGACCAAAACTCGCACAGACTCAGAAGTGATGAAGAGAGAAAGAGGCAGTAAACCGATTGAACGAGTAATCACTACTACCACTACAACTGCAAAACCTGATAGATTGGAAGTGTATCGGGCTCCAACTCTGTCGACCAATAATCGTACAGACACACAGCTGACAAAGAGAGGATGGGAGGAGTTTTCACCATTGCCAACAAGTACAGTGACATATACAAGTGGAGACAAAGTTATCATTCCAAGACCCTATAAAGAGCAAGAGGAAAGGGTAATCATTCCAAGGCCGTACAATGACGCTACAAGACAAACTAGAGATGGAGAGAATACGGTTTCCACCACAACTGAACAACACAAAGATGATGACGGGTACGTAGTGACCAAAACTACAACAACTAGAAAGACAACAAGAGTGACACAAGATGGCGTCCCAGATACCAACAACGCGACAGCCTTACCGACCAGTATGTCTGAGAGTAGCATTGATTCGTTACCAGTGAGGATACCAAGACCATCTCAACATAAACGTAGTGTTTACTACGTCCGACAAAATCATTCTGAGGACGATACTGATTCCGATTATAGACCATGAGCCTTGTCTGTAGAAATCTATGAAAATGCATGCCGTTTTTAATGTATCAGTCAACGGTATTGAGTAGAAATTGTACATTATTATCTTTAAGTTGTGTACCATGCACGTCGAATACTGTTTTCACGAAATTTCTGCACATGCAAACTTACTACAGTTTAATTTCCGGGGAGATTCCAGACATTAGACCTTCAAAATTTCACGATGAAACTATTTAATTTCTAATAAGTTAATGAAGTGTCAAGTTGTATTGATCATCCTCTTGGTAGTATATGAAATGATCACATATTTGTAGCCACTCTAGGCATTTGTGCGGACATGTAGACATTCAGAATTTATTCACAAAAAATGTTCGTTCGAGTGCATTTAACTTTCAGTCAAAGTCGGTATATAGTGAGACTTATAAACAAAACAACCTATTATTTTGACTTAAATGAATTCCAGCCCATGTCAATGTTAGAATAGGTTTAGTAAAAAGTTAACAGGATTTCTTTTTGAAGTATTTTCAATGTTTGTCTTTTTTAAGTGTACATACCCAACTTTAAATTTGATATAATTGATCCATCAATCACAACCCCATGGAAAAAATTGAATATTGAGAAAGATGTGAATTTAATAAGATAAAAGTGATTTATGATATACTTGAGTTTATACATATGATAGGTTTTTGACATCCAACAATTTTCATAATTATGTCGATGGGTCATTGTACCTGATCATCAATGAAGCAAATCAGCATGAAGGCAAACTATCAAACTTTCCAGAGTTCTGGTTTACTTAACAAACACACTTTTACCCAACACTAAATCTATTCAAGTTGGTTGGTATAAAGTGAAGCCTTTATGATTTGAAAAATTTTACATTCTTCACAGTGATGCACTGCTGGCGAGCTTTTCAAAATTCTCGTCTTTTACCCTGGCAAATTCTAAATCGAATGGAGATTTAAAAGAAAACACCATAATTTGATTGAATTAAGACGTAGGACGACTTGCAAAAACGACTTCATAATCACTATCATACAAAATATGCACCATGAAATGAATATAATGACGTAATTCTTGCCAGAACCAGGATGATCAAAAAGTTACCAATTGTATTGCACCAATCATTGAAAAAATAACTCAATTTGGCTTAGTATAAAGAGCAGAATGAGTTGTCCAAGCTCGCTTTGAAAGACAACAAAAAATTGGTACAAGCATTGTTTTAAGGCCGCGTTCAAAAAAGTGGTGGGGGGGGCTGGAGGAATTCAGGGTGGGTTCGAAAATTTTTGGGGTAGTGGAGGGGGGGGACTTGAAAGTTTTGCTCTGCCTATATGGGGGGACCTGAAAATATTTTGACTCCCAACATTTTGATGTCGTCCAATGGTTCTAATGTTAGTAATAATTAAACAAAATCTAGAACTGTTTTGTCAAATTTTATGTCTTTAATCTCGAAAAAGTCTAAAAATGTATGAATGCCATTAAATTTTCGTAGAACAAGTTGGCCTTGTAATGGGGCAGGAGCTACAACTGTTGATAATTTTTCAATATTTCTATGCAATGTATCAAACACAGTTTCTTGGTGTCTCTCTACAGCATGCTGAAAAACACAATATTCAGTTTGTCAACAAAGCCCGTTTGTCTAAATAGTGGTGATAATTGAATGATGCAAATGCACGGTACACGTAGGCTGTGTTGGCAAGCTGAATACTGGATAGCTCAACATTCTGCAGGGAATAGAACAAGAGCACAATTGAATAAACTGAACAAAAATATTGTCAAAATAAAAAGTTAATACAACCACTGCCCTGCTACTACATACTGGCAGTGACAGTGATACATGTAGCTCTGACTCTGATGTAGTTTAAGAAGAGTTTCGGTCATAGGACACTCAATTGACAGTGAAACATACATCTACTTGTACACAAGATCCAGCCAGAGAGCAACACATAGAAGACTAGGGGACTAACAGTTACCATGGAGTTTTGAATTCTGGCATATGAGAACAATCAAATATTAGAGAAAAAAGATAGGGTCACCATAATTGACCTTATACAAATATACGATGAAAAGTCAGTGTTTTCTAAAATCACTTAAAATCAATGCAGTTCATGCAGTGAATGAAATTTTCAAATCTCATTGTACCAATAACACAAAAGTAAAACTTTGAACAGTAAAGACTCTTATTTAAATGGAAAAATGGTGACTAACTGGAATCTTTTATTTTTTATCAAATTTGCCATTATTCACCCAAAATTTCTGAGATTAAAACATTGATTTCATGGAAAATTTAACCTTCCAGTATTGTCAATTTTGTAAAACATTTTATAAGTGGCATCTAAGCTTGTATATGTCTTGTACTTTTGAAAAAAAAAATTGGTAGGTCACTGTGCTCATTTTTTCACAATTTGGTTAAACGTAGCTAGGAATACACAATTTTCATACTCTCTCATGATTGTCATTTTGTGTGCTTTTCAGCTGGTGCCATTGAACTGGCCAGAGTTGGATAAACTCAAGTCGGCTTAGACTGAGAAATCCAAAAAGTTCACTGATGCATTTAAAAATGAATCAATTTAAGAACTTGCCCTAGGTATATGGCTCTACAACCTGCTGATTAGAGATAGTGTTGAAGATTTGCGTGCAGAACGACACATTACATGTTGTTTTTGCTCTGCGTGCATTACTAATAAATATGCGGCTATATGGTAATTTGGAGGGGGGACTTGAAAATTTTTGAGGGTATTGAGGGGGACTTGAAAATTTTTGAGGGTATTGAGGGGGATCTGAGAGAAAAATAAGATTTCAATTGTGATTCCTCCAGCCCCCCCCCCTCCCCTCACCATTTTTTTTGAACGCGGCCTTACGTCTTCTCGAAAGGACTGACCAGTTTATTCAGCGGGGATCGGGTGGGGGATGGATCCATGGGGATCCCCCTGTTTTTTACTTTGGTGATGGGGTCACAATGGGGATCATTCAAGTACAAAGGACTATGGGAGTGAAAGTACACATCTCAATAGCGGACTGGCAACGATGAGTGCGGAGAATGATCCGACAGTGAATTTTTACCTGACTTTGGCATTTATCAGTCAAATACATAGCTAGAGTAAAGATTTGGACTTTTTGAAGGTATTTCCGAGCGCGCGATGACACTTTTTGAGGGTGGATGTTTTATTGTGTTAGTTTTGTACTTCTTGCCAGTTTGTCGTGTCTTACCTTCTATTCTTTGTACTAATGAGATTAGGCCTTCGGCCTCACACATCGATCCCAGGCCTTAGATCGACTATCAAAGAAACGCCTCAAGTACGTGTGACCCAAACTCACAGGCGCCCATGAGTTGAGTAGTCTGCTGGATCGATCGATTTTCTGGTCGATCTATCGACCATGTCCTCAATCTGCCCGCCACTGCGACCTGGGAGTATTTAGGTTCAAGTGGCGGGCAGATCGAGCACTGGGTCAATAGATCGACCAGAAAATCGATCGATCTGTGCCCAAACTGCTCTGCGGGGCTCTCATCCGGCCAACCCAGCTGGGCAGAACAGTCTTGGTGACGAAGACTACGCTTGTGTGTCCGGACCTAGGTACTTCTTGAACTCCGCGGACGAGGATGGAGACAGTTTTAGAGAGCCTACAAGTCAACGCAGGACATCCGATGCTCAACACTTCTGTTGCGACATGAAAGACAAGGGACTGCCAAATTGTTGTACGGACTTTAGTGGTAAGGAAGCCGTCATTATTTGCGGCCTTGGGATGGTCGGAGGAATGAGGGGGTCACTCAAAAAGTTGAAAGCTACAAGGGGGTTGCTCAAAATGTGGAAAGAAAGAAGGGGGTTACTTAATTTTTGGTTCAAAACGAATTGAAACACCTCAGAGTACACCATTTCACACATCAATTTCTTAAAATTTTTGATGCGATTGGGGACAGCGCCCTCGCGCGCTCTCTTGGGGTGTTCTAACAATTATACTTAGTAAAAAATACAAATTGAAAACACCTCTCATATTGTACCGCTGACTTCACTGATGCATACATCAATTTCTCAATTTTTTCCACGCAAGAGAGGGTACAACCTCCTCTGACACTTTCCCCCTAAGCCTCTCGCATGTTCTCCTCTCTGTACAAAGTAAACAATACTATATGTTGGATACTGGTTATAGCATGAGCTTTTGTATCTACATTTTATTGTGACTTCGAATTTCATTTTGTTGATTTCACCTTTTTCAACCGTCATGAGATAGCCGATGATAATCTAGCAGGGTACACCAGGATATGAAAGGTCTTTACTATTGCTGTATTTTTGTAAATTTTACAAATATATGTGTTAATATTTAATTTTTCTAAGGAGGTCAGTCAAACTTTCTGTATTAGGGAGGGGTTACTAAAATTCATCCAGGTTGGCGGGGGGGGATACTCAAAATTTCAGAGTTTCCGATGAAATTCCTCCGACGCGCCGTAAATAATGACGGCTCCCTACACTGTTGTGTGAAGCTCGACATCACCTAGTATCTAAGAGTGTGCTGTGTGAGTTTTACTTGTATTTCACACATTTGTTGTATTTATGTTTAGGTCATTTTGTGTCCACATTAAAGTCTCATTCGACTCTGTGTGTGCTCACGTTTCGCCAAGTTTTGAGCTTTACTGTTTACTTTTGTTTGACTTGACTCTTGTGTGTTGACAAGTCATATAAGGAGACTCTGAGCAAGGCACTTTTACTCCTCATTGCTTGTTTCCCTGACAAAGCAAATAGCTTTGCGCTTGACATTGATTGTAATACCACATACCTGATACAATCTAAGTCTCACAAGGCACACATGACCATTGGAGCACTGTGCCACTGGCTCTCTTGTGTTTAGACATCAACGGATTATTTACAAAAGTATATGCCCTTATACCTGCTTACGTTCTGTAATTTTGATAGCTATTTAAGCTTCTAGAAATCTCACTTTCTCCTACTTCCTTTTCGTCTTGTCCCTCTCATCCTTCCGACCCTTTCCATATGCGTCTCCATACATTTGGCATGTACTACGTATTTCAGACAAGGCTCTTCACTTTCTTTCCCTCACATTGTTTTTTGTTCCAGTTGATCGTTCTCTACAATAACGACAATGCTATACTCTATCATTTGTTCATTTTTAGTATTGTTTTGATTTTGCAAGAAATTCATGTTAATTTAGATTCGTATGAAACATAAAAAGGAAGTTGCAGATAGTGATTTCTCCATACTCTAGCCTATCGAACAGGCCAAATTTTCATATCGGCATGTTTAGAGCGTTTTAGTCAAATGACCCAGATGGGTATTATAGCATTTGTCGTATTTACTCAGGAATGGATTAATGCAGGGGTGAATAACCAAGGGGTGGAGCGAATGTGCTGGAAATTACAGGGAATGTTGTAAATATGATGCATGGATTGAACCACAGGAATACATGCATATAACTTATTCATAAAATATAATTATCGTTAATATATGTAAACCAGCATTTCAGTTTGTAAAATGTTTTTGTCATAATTTACATTTTTAAACACAATCATAAATTTGACGTTTCCTATTATTCGTATAGAGCAGAACTTGTTTGCAACATCGCCCTCTTTAAAATCCTGATGCGCTACTGACAGGTACAAAGGTTGTAGGCTGTCACTTGGCTCACTTTTGCCGAATGAAGTGTCGACACTCACTGATGTTCTAAGGGGAGAAACATGAAGACAAAGTGAAACTCAACGACATTTGAGTCTGTTTCCATACGTACAGTAGACGTCACGACGTAACAAAAAACAGAAGACTAATATAGACGTGAGTTCAGAAAGCTGCGTTAGCGTACATTTGCTTCATTTTAGCAAAGATAAAAATCGGAAATTTACGTGTCCTTCTTGAAACAGAATCCACTGCATACTAGAAATATCATGAACTGATACGATAAATGTTGAATGTCATGAAAAGGCAAGGCAAAAGGCATTCTCCAAGAAAAAATTGTGTATTCTGTCATTGATGATATTTATGTCTTGTCTTTTAACGGCATATACTGGAGAATATTTTAGAAAACTGTGTCCTGGAATCGTAGTCAGTTCTCAGCATTTTTGAAGATCAAAATTAGTCATAAGGCGTTTTGAGCTGCATGAGATCAAATTCAGTAATACATCTGAAGATTAGAAATGACGTGAAATGTGGTGTCGAGTTATTTGAAATGAATCCACTTGCTGCCTACCTTCAACGTACGACCAAAAGCCTTGTGTGAAACTGTAGAAAAGAAAAACAGCCTCTTTTTGTAAGGCTGAAGTATACTGGACCACCTAAGCTGTAGTACAATTTAAAATTTAGGGCGCATTTTTTTATCCACGATTAAAGGCAACATCATACCTGAAGTCCATTTTAGCGATGTATTCGAATTCATTGCTCTATTTTGTGAACGAGTGCTTCATGAACTTCTTACAGCCTATGGAGTGGTCGCGGTCAAAAGAATTGTAACAATTAATAGCTCGGTTATAGAACTGCCTAGCTTTTAAAAGGCTGCAAACGGTCATGAAATTGTCTCACAATGTAATTCTCTGTTTACCTAAACTGAATTCTCTAAATTTGTAAAAACACCTTTCGTAACCAGTGTTGTCCTTATATTTTAAAAGTAGCCAGGTAATTTAAGAAAGTAGACGTGTGGACTGCGTGGGAGCGAAGCGACCGATGGGGGGGGAGGGGGCGCAAGAGGGGAGTGTCCCCCCTCTCGCAAGGCGAAAAATGAAATTTTGGAGTGGAAATAGTGTTCTCTGGTAGCATCTGAGGTGACATTTGACTAATTCTTTGAACATTTAGCTGAGACTGAAACAGTACTTTTGTTGTGTGTCTTAGACGTGGCTCACATACAACAAAACAAACATGATTTTGTTTTGTTTGTATTATTTATGACATACCAGTACTTATGGTTTATTTGCAGTAAAGTCACCTGCAGTCTACTAATTTCATTGCTCATTTCCCATTCGTCATCCTACTAGTAAGTATAACCCTGGACTCACTGAAAAAATGTTAAAATGATAATCAGAAATAATATATAATTAGTAAAATCTACGTTAAATTAATTCTAGTAAGTATTCACCATCTGGCCTACCTATATAACTGTTTTCATGGTGATATTTAAAAATATGATATTCAATTCAATCAGAAAGAGTTAATTTAACTTAGAGATCACGTCAAAAGATGGATGTCGGATAAAAAACTCAATTCTTTCAAACTTCATGGATGAATATTTATCAGATGTTCCCATTATTTCTTACTGTGATAATTCCAATCATACTTAAAACACAATCAGGATGGAAAATAAAAAATAATGACAGTATTCTAATGAAAAACACATTTACTTTAAAAAAATCGGTAAGATAATTCAGTGTAAAGTACACACACGCACCGGTATAACAATGTGTATTTCAGACAACTAGAAGAAAAGAAGTTTTCCAGTTGCAATTACGGCAATGTAGGGAGCAAAAATATGTAATTACATCATCATTTTTTAAGAATTCTCAACCAAATCAAACTAGAATATTGTTTTTGTCGGATGAAAAACTTTTTAAAGAATTTAGATTTTATCCGACATCGATCTTTTGACGTGGTCGTTTAGTAACATACTCTATACATGAACCTTATTATCTGAAAATGACACCCAATAAAATGAAACCCTTAATTTTAACAGTGCGTATACACGCAGACACGTATAGCGTATCAGAGGCTGTCAGAGAGAACAGCGTAAAACGGTCGGAAACACAACTGCCTGTGACTGTGTAATTAACGATCGGCAACACACATGCCTGTGACCGTGGATTCCAGTACGTAAAAATAATCAATGGAATAAAATAAACATTCAGGTTCTAAAATAATTTCAATTCTAGCTCTCTTTTTTAAATCTAGGAAATGCATCGATATTGCTCTGAGAATAACTTGATTTGTTGAGAAGATTATCATACTCGTAGTGACGTTTGCAGCCAGTGCGGCGGCGGAAAACTAGCTTGCCAGTCTCGTGAACTTCAAATCGTCGATCAAAATTACATCTTTTCGGTGCTTTTCTCTCACAAATTCAGCGAAATTGAAGTTTTTCATACATAAACTAAATGTATCGTTGGAATCGAGTATACCTTTTGAACGGGCTTTCTTCGGAAAAAAATATTCCATCGGCAAGGTGCCAGTGGCCGACGCCACATTTCTTTTTGACGCCATCGTTAAAGATGACCTAAGATGACCTTCATACTAATCAAACAAATCATGCTGCTTGATCAAAGCCAACACCATAGGCGCGTCCATCATCCCATCACACTATTTAACAAGTAAAAGATCGGGCTCAAAAAGCCACAAATGGGTATTTAGGAACTTGCAGTTCCAAGTGGGGAAATGGGTCGCGAAACTGCTAATCGTATGTGTACCGTCTAACAGCTGGCAATGCGATCCCGAAATTAATAGGTCTATAAAAATAATCGAATTACGTTAAAAGTAGCCGGGAAAAAAACGCAAAACAGGCGGGTTATTTACCCGGCACCCGGCTTCTAAGGACAACGCTGTTCGTAATTCTATTTGAACACATTTGGGAACTTCTATCACCACCGTACACCTCGACAAGCGAATTGTTTTAAGACTCACACCATACTTCATTCTTCAAAATTAAATAAATAAAAAATAAACATAATTATTGGGTACATATGAAGAAACCCGTTTCACAATGAACATCAAAACATATTCTTGTAAATGTATATCCTGACACGACAACAAACAGATATTTCATTTCACTCCATTTTATTGAACATTGCTAACACCCTACGCATCATACAACTGTTAACCTGCTGATTTGTTGAACAGCTTTTGTTGGATGTACATAACTAATAATTCTCTGTAAACTTACTTTGTTACTAACCTTTGTTCAAGTAAACATGAAAAAACTTTCAGAATAACAATGAGCTAGCATAATCTAATGATAATGCTTGTCTCAAATTTCTAGACTATCTTGCGATTTGCCCCGTGAAATACATTTTCAAAGAAAAACCTAATTTTCTAATTGGTGTGTAATGAACTTTAAAAATAATGTGTTCTGTAACGCTATCGATTTAAATTAAACATCAAAATGAGCAACTTTAGAAGAATTGCTGTACTAACAGAGATCTTGAAAATGTAAAAATACATGAGATGGAATCTCTTAAATTAAAGCGGCTCTAAACAAATACAACTCTCATCATTGCACAGAATATAACAATCGTCAATACATAGATTATTGATTCATTTGATTCGTCTTTATGGAAAAATCGACGACGTCAGCATGATGCCTACTATTCATAGAAAAAATGCCGTGACTAAATGTTATTATCTTGAATATACAAGGATACAACATTTTATTATATTTCTACAGAAGAAAATTTGTCACATTTCAAGTTTCAAACGGCGAAAAAGGGTCAGTTCTTACTTTAACTTTACGTCTTTTCAGTAGCTCGTTTTTATCCGTGTATATTTTGTGGTCTTTCTGTTCTCGATGAACACAAAGATAGTAGGCATGTTGCATGTTGAGTAAAGTCGTATATGGTGCCATCAGATAGCTGATAGCCACATACAAATACGTTTGGCATCATAAAGTCAGTATTCTTTCCCCTTCTTTGATTCTTCCATCGTTCTGCTTTTTGTCTGCTTGATGTATTTTAAAGTAGCGCCTCTCCTGACCCGACTTTGAGTTGATAAGTATGTCTATACTATTTAGGAAGAATTTTCAAATGACGATATACAAATCTATGAATTTATTTATACGAACTCTCCTAAAGTGGAAGCAATTGTGGAAAACTTAAAACCGGTTGACACTTGATAAATACAACTAAATTTCTACAGTTAAAACTGTTCACACTACTATAAACAGTTTAATGATGGTCTGGGTGCCGGCTCGCCTTTGCGTTTGGCCGAGACAGTATTAACAGGAAGAAAGCAATTAGTGCTTTGCCGGAGCTGAACATGATATTTCATGACCTTGTCATCAATGCTTACTTACCAAAGCCCCTTCCTTAATCTTGCTACTTAGTAAATAACCTATTCTTTATCACGTACTTCAAAGCTAATTTAAGTGAATAAAGTAGGAAATATCTATGTACAGGTAAATGTTAGAACAACAGGAATATTCATGAAAATACTAAAAATTATCAAATGCACAAGCCATGTTTGTTGTCTCAAAAAAGTGCCGAGATTTATTCCCCGATCATTCAACGTCACGACGACTCACATCTATGTCATCGATTCTTGTGCGTTGGACTTTTTTGAGGCGATCTTCGATGTGCTTGTCAATGTAAACAAACAACATGACGGTCGGTATTTCTCCTATGATCAAAATGTATCTGGAGTGAATATTTTGTAAAAATTAGTCATGATTATCAGAGTCTGACAAAATACATCCACTTAGCAAATTTAAAGTGCTGTGTCTAGGCCTCAAAAAGCCATGTAGTGAATGAATATTTTTACATGGAATGACAATTATTCGATACATTACCATGCATCATTGAGATTCGAGAAATTTTTTTCCCGTAAAGTAGTGAAATTTCGTCTGAGGTAAATTTCCAGGTCTTTGCTATATTTGAAATTGAGCATAACTTCGAGGGAAGGCACGTGGAGACCGAGAGCGATCGAGATCATCTGGCATTTATCCGTACGTTGACGCGAGTGCCGTGTTTCTCGCTCACGCGACGAACGACTAGAAATGATTGACAATATTGATATTATTCTTAAAGTATTTCAAAAGGTTGAACGGGGAATAGTGGCAGAAAAATTCTTGTATTTTGCAAACAATAACGAATTCTTGGCTTATGCATGTGAACAGTATATTATTCCCTTCTATATTTATCCGTTCAGCTCGAAAATAATAATAACCGTGTCACAAACAGTCGCAGACACCGTCATTACGTCACTCGCTGAACGAAGAAAAACATAAGGAATAATATCTGATTAAGGTTCCAAGACAAGAAATCGACCTAAGCTAACGATTCTCTAGTGGTTAATAAGCTCAAAACCCCCGTAAATTACATATTTTCGGAAAGCCTAGAGATAGGGAAAATTTGTATTACTATTATAGTGTTACCATTGTTTACATAACTATCACATGATAGGTAATTTGCATAACCTTTCAAAAAATTGGTTTTCCCTATGTTTTGTGTCAATGCTTTGAGATATGTTGCTGAAATTTGTGTGAATTCAAGCTGTCTTAAGGATCTTCCAAAGTGTGTCCCATGATTTTGAAACCTTCTTGAACAATTTTTATGGCAGAAAAACTTTCAGAGTGGTGAATTTAAGCCTAGTTAATATCTTTTTATAAATGTGCTCAAAAAATCTAAGCAAGATAAAAAAAAACCTAAGACACACTTTGGAAGAGCGTTGTGACAGCTTCCATTTCAGTAAGTTTGAGTAAGATATTTTGAAGTATATTGAGACAAAACATAGGGAAAACTGATTTTTGAAAGGTTATGCAAATTACCTCTCACTGATAGTTATGTAAACAATGGTGACACTGTGGTTACCAAACTGTTCCCCTATACGTAGGATTTCAGTAAATGTAGAATTTACAGGGGTTCTGAGCTCATTAACCACCAGAGAATTGTTAGATTAAAAAGGTCAATTTCTTGTCTTGAACCTAAACGTATCTTAAGGTGGAGCTGCATGTTGCAAACACAGTTTCTTTCAAAGCAATATTCCTTATCAAAGATGCCAGAAAACTCCCTCATACTATATATTTTCAGAAAGCAGAGACTCTTAAGTTTAGTATCGTAGCAATAATTTACTCGAAGGATGAAGAGGGCGTATATTTTTCGGTAAAAAACCTCAATTTTGGTATTGATGATAAAATTGATTCAGTCAAAAACTTGACTCTATTTTCTGAAATGTAATATTTCACTTGAAAGAAGAGTATCTGTAGAAAAAAACGACTATGTTATTTGCCATTATCTATCCTCATTCTAAAATGACAAGGGTTTAAATATTGACATTTACATTATGATTAAAATCATGATAAGCAAAATTAAAATGTCTCTTATTCAAAATGTAAGAACTTTATTGCCAAACAAAATAGTCGTTTTGTTATATAGCATTTAAAGAACATAATGTGAAAAATTTAGAAAATTTGACCCAGCCAGAGTGTATTTAAATTCTTAGGAAATTTCGAAAGTAGGAGGAAAAAGGGTTTAAATATTGAGACTTTAAAAAAATGATTAAAATTATGATAAGCAAAATTAAAATGTCTCTTATTCAAAATGTAAGAACTTTATTGCCAAACAAAATAGTCGTTTTGTTATATAGCATTTAAAGAACATAATGTGAAAAATTTAGAAAATTTGACCCAGCCAGAGTGTATTTAAATTCTTAGGAAATTTCGAAAGTAGGAGGAAAAAGGGTTTAAATATTGAGACTTTAAAAAAATGATTAAAATTATGATAAGCAAAATTAAAATGTCTCTTATTCAAAAGGTAAGAACTTTATTGCCAAACAAAATACTCGTTTTGTTATATAGCATTTAAAGAACATAATGTGAAAAATTTAGAAAATTTGACCCAGCCAGAGTGTACTTAATTTCTTTAGAAATTTCGAAATAAGGAGGAAAAAAGAGCCAGGAAATCGGGTTATTCGCATACATTTGCATAAATTAACTTCTTTACACTTAACTCTCGACTGCTTGAAAAGCTACAACCAATATTTTTATCTCGTGTCAACAAATTAATTAAAACTGAATCAATGTTTGCAAAAAGTGAATTTTGAGCAGAATATGCTGTGTTGGGTACAACGCCCCCTTAACTCTGCAAAGGATTGCCCAGATAAGTGGTTGACCACATCAGAGATGTACATCAGGTTCAACTTAAAACATATCGGTTGACAATACACTCTTTTCAGCACGTTGTTTCTCAATATACCTCTACATTTTTGTATTCATTGATGCGTACACAGTTAATATCCAGATCCTGCTGCTTGTTTTGATGCAGTATTGATGTCATGCATGCTGGACTCCAATATATAGTTGAAACCATGACTGAGTATCTCTTGTTTAATCATCTAGGCACACTAACTCTATCGCTCCAAGATTAATACAGCTCTGTAGTCAGAGAGTGTTGACACGGATGATTGACGGTAGCATCGTCACTGGCAATGACTTGCTAAAACGGTATCATTGAAATCTGAAACTGAACAGATAGTTACGAATTTAAAAATTTGACAGTTGATTACCAGTACTTCAATATTAACATTTGGCTTACTCCATGTGCTTGCAATCAGCTGAGTTTGTATATTTTTTAAGATTTAAACCTCTGAAATTTGAGCAAGTAGCCTCTCTGCATTCCCTCTGTCATCTAACCATACATGTATTGGAATCCATTGTTAAACATGAAAATACAAAGTTTATGCCATTGAATCATCCAAACAACATTTTTAAAACTCTTTGTACACAAGTTGTCAAGACTTGATGTGTCCATTACTCACGTGTAACTAGTCATCAAAGTGGTAATTTTCCATATTTGCCTGCTCTGACCATGCGCTGTATGTTGCACCATCCATCTCTGATGCCAGTCTGTTGTCATCGCGAAGTTGATGATGTAATCCTCCAATGGTAGCTGCACATTCAGGACATTTCGACTCTACTGTTGCTCCACCACAATCACCTATGGCGTAGATGTGACCATTTGGACATTTATACCAATGGCCTTTAGAGAAGCCCATGGCTTTCACTATCATTTTACGTTCTCCGTCAGTAATTGTATGTTGTATCTCTGGATGTAATTTCTGTACGGTTTTAAGGAGTCCCAGAACCTCTCCTTCTTTGGCTTCTGTTAGCGGCCTTCTGCTGGTTAGTATATCTTCGGCACTGCTAAGGTAGTTCTTTGCTAAGTCTGCCAACTTTACTTTACTCTGTTTTACCCCATTTTGCAGGGTATAAAGTTTACATAGTAAACTCAATCGTTGTGTTTCCATGGTTATATCTTCAAGTTCCTGGTCACTGAATCGTAAACGTGGTTTCATCGCCCAATTCTGTAAACCTTGTAATTCTGACGTCACCATTTCATATTTACTAAAAAGACCAGGTACAGGGGATTGGTAAAAATGAGGAGCCCTTTTGAGGTTTGCTGTCGCAAACTGTCGTATTTTGGCAATCTCTCTAACTATATTGATTTTATTTTCGATCAAATCCAACTGTTCCATCGTTGCATCTTTCGATAGGTTACTTTTCAATTCTTTAGAGATACTGATGTCCATATCAGAACCAATTTCACGGAGCAGTCTACGTGTTGTTTGTTGTCTGGTCTTGTCGTCGCCGATTATTTTGGCCTTCACCAGCTGGATATCTTCTATGGTCTTCTTGATAGTGTTTCCATATCTGTGGTTCTTCCTAATCGTCGTTTTACATTTTGGACAGGTTTTAAACTGTATGGCGTTTGTAGTATCTTCTTCAAGTTCCATCCAACTGTCCAAAGCTTCAACCTCAATAATGTGCCGACAATCCAGAAGTTGAACAAATCGTGCATCATCTTCATCTTCTGTTCCAAACAGTATCTCTGTGACTTCATCTTGATGACAAATTCGGCATTTATTTGGACAGGGTTCGCCACATAGACCAATACAAGGATGCTTACATTTCAGTAGTTTGTCACACGGTTTGTCACAAACTGGTCTATTACAGAACTCTCCACATCTTTTGGTACATCGGTGATGCTTACACATCCACCTACACTGTTCGTTGCATGGTTTGCATACTTCACCACATGTCTTCGGACATTTGCTGTGCTCACATCTATTTTCACATGGCATTGTACATGGCGGGCAATTTCTTGTGCATGGTTCCTTACAGGCGTGTCCACAAGCCAATATTCTATCACATTTGCTCACACATGCGATATGCAGACGTCCATTTCTGCATTTGCCACACGAACCTTTGCATTTATGCCCACACTTCAGAGTAACATCACAAGGATGAGGACAGGTTTCCGGATCTGCAGAACATTTGACCTTTACTTTGTGACCACATGGCCAATCACTCCTCTCCACTTCGACGTGACAATCACTTACTCTAGTGCATGGCTCTCCACAATTTTGCTGGCATTTATGACCACAGGACAGGATCTTGCTACACTTTACTTTACAATCAGCGTACCTCTCGTCTTTATAACACGGCAAAAACTGCCGGTGACCACATCGTGGAATAACTTTCTCCACTGGAACCAGACAACTGTCACCACAGTTCTGATGACATAACTTGGTACACTTGTGTCCGCGCTCACAGACTATTTTCTGACATGATTTTCGACATTTGTATTCCAGATGTTGAGGATCACGAGGATGGCATACCATTTCACATTGATGACCACAGTTCAATCGATATTCACATGGCCTTGTGCAGCCACCTTCAGGAGCTTTACTGAAGTCTCTCTCTGTTGCCACCTCAATCACCTTTTCTGGGTGATTCTGGCAAGTCAATCGTAGCTTTGGACCGCAGAAGTCATTCTTTCGTGCATCTTGTACAATTTTGCTCCATAGGTTTTCTTCCTTAGCAAGCTGTGTAAAGTTTCCAATGCAAAAGAGTCCTTTCTTTGCCCTGGATAGTGCTACACAAATACGATTTGAAATTTTAAGAAATCCAATCTTGCCTTCAACATTGCTTCTTACCAGTGACAAAAGTATTATGTCATTCTCTTCACCTTGAAAGTTGTCCACGACAGACACTCGAACACCTTGATAGAATCGCTTTGGCATGTACTTTTTGAAGGTAAATAGTTGGCCAGTGTAGGTTGTTAGAATGGTAATCTGTGATGGTGCGTATCCTTGTTGTAGGAAATACTTACACAGGGCTGTCAGGAATCTAACTTCATGGAGGTTGGATTTACTTTTAGTGTCAGTGACGCTATCTTCCTCGAACTTATGGTCAACAAAAAATATATTTGATGATACACCTTTCACATTTTCGTACTTCAATACAGATTCATGATTTTTGAGATCTTGATAGAAGTGTCTCATCAGCTCAGCAATTTCAGGTCTCATTCTGTGCTGCAAAGACAAGCGTTCACACTGCATTCCTACACCAACCATTCTTTCAAACAAGGAGATATCAAGCTTGAACTTCTTGGCCAACTTATACACCGTTGGATTTGGTCGCAATTGCTGGTGGTCACCAATCAATATAAGATGTTCACACCCTTTGGTCAATGAAGTAATTATATGAGCTTCAAGAACCTCAGCAGCTTCCTCGATGATAACAATCTTTGGTTGTATTTGCTGCATCAAGGTGCGATATTTTGCTGCCCCTGTGGTAGTCATCCCAATTACTGCCGCTTTTCGGAGGATAGCAAGGTATTCTTCATTCTGCACCTCTTGAAACTGTCGACAAGCAGTCTCATATGCTTCACAATGCCTTTGGAGAATTGTCTTTTGATGTTCAGAGTACTTTGCTATCCACATCCTGTACAGCCTCCATCTTTCTTCCAGTGGTAAAGTCCACACGTTACCAATCACATCTGCTTTCTGATCAGTCATTGTGTCCCTGCTCTGCAACTTCTTTGAAATTTCTCGCTTCCACTTGCCTTTATTTTTTCGCTGCATCTTCCACGCACCAGTTTTTGAGAATGTACCACTAGCTTGGTCAGCAATTCTCTCAATATCAAGTGCAATTGTTGCATTTGCCATGGTAGTATGATTACTTGGATAATCTTTCCTTTGTTTTCTTGCCCCACTGAAGATATCATTTTCATATTCGTCATCGTCGTCGATTAAGCGATTCTGTTCCTCTAGGTCAGCTTCTTCTACAATGTCAATCATATCATCCTCATCTTCCTCTGTCTCACCAGTTACTGCTTGTTGATCTTGTGGAATATTTTGTGCTTCCTCATGTACAAAAAGCTCACCCATCAGACCAAGCCACTGTGGAATAATAGACCTTGCTGTGCCAATGTACTTCTCATCAAAGGACAGCCCTCCTCCTGTCAAACTTTCTAAGTGATGTCTTGATATAAAGGGCTGGAGATAGTCTTCACTCAGCACCCCTTTTCTAGTAGCATTTATCAATTCTGATGCCATTTCCATTGGTTCCTGCAATCGTTGCATTTCTTCTCTTGCTGACCAAAGTCCTGTGTATATATGTTTTGGTACGCCACGCTTGTTTCTTATCTGGGATTTCAAGAAATTCAAATTATATTGTTTCAATGCTTCACTTGAACTTCGGCCGCCAACACGGACAAGGTTTGTCTGTTGAAACTCTTGAATTCCTTCTAAAAATTGGTCAAGTGCATGGTTGGTGTAACACACGACAAATATTGGCCGTTTATCGATTTGACCCGTTATCCTATCTCTAGACCATTGATTTCTATTTGAAAGAAGAGTTTTCACAATTTTGAGACCAATATATGTCTTCCCTGTACCTGGAGGGCCTTGAATGACAGCAAACTCTTTGGTCAACGCCATCTGCACTGCCCGTAGCTGTGACTCGTCTAAATTAAGGTCACTGTACCTCGGCCATCTATACCGAGTTAATATAGGCACAGACCTCAGAGCATTGGATTTTGGATCATCAGCATACTCATATTCATCGTCATCTGCGTCTGAGTCAGATCTTTGGTTTTCTTCATCCTCCAGGGTGAGTTCAACAAGAGGGCGATCGAATGTCCGCCTCTTCGGCTCCTGAATCATAGGACGAAGGTCATAAACTGCACGCCCGCTACGCAGGTACTTAGGAGGATCAACATCGGTCACCACATTGATAATGTAGGGTTTAAATGGCAGATTTTCTTCTGTTATTTCTTGAAGACCCTTTAGCACATGTTTGTATGCTTCAAAATACGCTGATGTTTCGGCCATGATGAATTCGTCTTTTGGTGAAATATCTGCTACCTGTGATAAATCTTCAAACCGAATATCAAGATATCCTTGCTCCAAATCACTCGCTGCTCTATTTGCCACTGTCGCAAATATCAAGGTATTGAAATCATCTTTAGAGAGACACAAAAGCGATCCAAAGATTAGCCTTTTGCTCGACTGCCATCTCACGTGTTGCAAACGTGCTTCATCAAACTTAATCTTATGCACCAGACCAGTTAGTGTGCAGACAGGATATTCAATATGAACGCCGTAGTAGAGGCGAATCTCTTGGAAATGCTTTGGCCTCGCCAATGGATTTTTTAATGAAGCTAGATATGTAGCAATGCCTTCGCGCAGAGGAGCCATAAAATCTTCACGCAGTAGTCGAAACTGAACGTCAAGGTAATGATCAACTCCTTTATACCTTCTATCGACAATGTTTGGTCGAACGAATGGCTCGATGTCAACATGAATATCTTTAATATCAGGGAATACAGCTATTGTTCTGAAATCATCAGGAGGTGTTTCATCATCAAGGTAATACTTGTTTTCTTTTTTACAAGCTTTACGTCGCTCAGCTTCCATCAAGTCATTTCGCATGTCTTTCAGGTTATCTACGAGTTTGGTTGTTTCATCATTGATAACATTAGTGGTGATGCGCAAGTGGTTGACAGTAGCTTCAAGTGTGCTTAAGGCTGGAATGACGCTCACGTACGAACTTGGCATTTTTTCTAATATCTTCATCAATACCTTTGCTGTATGCTTAATGTGCCGAGGAAAGCTTAGCTGTTTTTCATGCGAAATCTCAGTAAGCATGCCAGCCAGGAACGTAGCCAGGTGACGTAAGAGAAATGGTGAATCATGGAGTTTCATCAAGACACCAATCAACGAATCTGGGGATGTGTTGCAATCACAAGCTTTAGATAAGCATTCAAGAATCAAAACAAAGAGATCATAGCGGATTTCATCCTCCTCAAGTAACTGCTTGAATCCGCTTCCAACAGAATTCAATGTTATTACTATTTCACTTGGCTCCTTTTGGCACAGTTGTTCTAAACGTTTATATTTCATGGTTGTCTGCTCTCTCGATGATCTTGTCATGTGTCCTTCATTGCTTTGCCTTCTAGGCAAGTCATAATTAGCCCGCCTGTCAGCTCTGCTGCCATAATCAAAAGATTCGCTGTGAATACAAACCAGTTTGAAGCTATTTGTAATTATTATCGAATCATTCATTGATGAGAGGGAAGCAATTTTAAGACGAGATTTATTTCTATTTTCTATTTTGACATTTGCATGCAAGCATCACTAAAACATTTGTACAAGTAAGCATGACATTGGACCATTAGTCTGTTGGCCAGAAGGGGTCTACGTGCAACCCCCTACAGCATAACAAACCTGTACTTTTCAGAAGCCTTGAGGTCCCTAAAATACGAAATGGAATTTTAACAGAAAATATATATATAGGGATGCAATAGCTGTTACGGTCATGTTTTGAAAAGTACCGCAAAATGACGTCAAATCTGTCTTCTTGTAAGTCATCTGCGGAGCTTAGTTTTTAACATAACCTCAATTGTTTGTTATCATTAGAAAGGCACTTTATTCCTCTTTAAGATGACATATTGTAATATGCAATATCTTGTACAGTCTTATGAAATATGGCCAAAACTTACCCAATACCCCAAAGTTTAACATCGCAAATTACAGTTAATCTCAAATTCTAACCAATTTTTTAGCCTGACATAATAAAAACATTGGGCTAACGTCCAAGAAGCTACTATATACATGGATACAAAATTAAGTATTTCCTGAAATGTATGAAATTATCTCACTAAAGTCATCCTAGGGACCAGTATACCAAATATTAAAGCTGTCTGACCAGCGATTTCGAAAAACCAAGTAACCTTACAGTCGAAAAATATCTTTTTGTGACACATGTGTTGATGATGAAGGTGGGTATCTTTGATAGCTCATTTCAGGACAGCCTGGCCAAAGATGGCAAAATTAGCTGCAAAAATACAAAATTGAAGATTTCATCATAATTTCAATATATTACATGAGAATAAACCCTAGTAACCTGTATACCAAATATCGAAGGTACCAGAGGAGTAACTTTTGAGAAACAACGATTTTGACCAAAATGGAAAAAAAATTGACCCCAAAAATACAAACATTGAAGATTTCATCACAATTTCAATATATCACACTAAGATAACCCCTAGAAACCTGTATACGAAATATCAAAGCTATCAGACAAGTATAGTTTTTGATAAACAAATGTTTTGACTAAAAACGACAAATATTGAGCCAAAATACAAAATTGCAGATTTCATCATAATTTCAGTATTTCACATTTAGTACATCTGTAGAAACCTGTATACCAAATTTCAAAGCTATCAGACAAGTGTTTTTTGAGAAATAATTTTTTGACCATAAATGGCAAAAATCGCCCCAAAAATACAAAATTGTAGCTTTCATCATAATTTGAATATATCATATTCCTATGAATCTGTATTCCAAATATCAAAGCTGTCAGACGAACTCTTTGATGAAATAAATTTTTGAACAAAAATGACAAAAAATTCCTTAAAAATACAAATTTGCATATTTCATCACAATTTAAACAAAGCCAGGTTATATTCAAAAACAAGCTCAGCAGACGACTTACAAGAAGACGGATTTAAAAAAACGCATGTGAGTCGGCAATATTATAATTTTGTGGTACCTTTAAAAATATGACTGTTACAGCAATAGAATCCCAATATTTTTTCTGTTAAAAGTCCATTTTTATTTTTGACATGTTTCTGTAGCAAATCAAACAGATTTCATATAAAACGTTACCCTTTTTATTATGTCTGGATAAAAAATTGGTAGAATTTGACGATAGCTATGGCAATCATTTTCGATATAAACTTTGGGGTTGTGTAAGTTTGGTAATATTCCTTGATAATTAGACAAGATATTGCATACTACAATATATCATTTAAAAACTAGTATATTACCTTTCTAATGATACCAAACAAACTAGGTTATGTTAAAAATACCGTCAAGGACAGTGTGCTCACATTCAGATTGAAATGGTCCATTCAAAAAATATTTAAACCAGAAAAACAAGAATAACAAAAGCAATTAAAGGTGTAATGAAAGAAAAAAAATTCCAAAAAATTACCCTGGTCTATGTATTGAGTATGTACAAGTAGATTTGAGCAAAAAAATTCAAAGAAAACGTCTGAAAAACACCCTTTCATTTCGCAAAAAACTCGATCTCAAAGACTGACCCAAAATCAGTTTGTCAGTCGATTTCTCAAGTTCGCTACCAGAGGGCGTTAAATGACGTAATGTGAGTCAAACATAATGTCGCTCAGTGACAGCGAGAATGGTTCAGACTATTCAGACCTCGAAGACTTAGCCAGAGAACAACGGTATTCTGGCCTAATACTCTCAAAATAAAAAGCACACAACTCTGTAAATGACTCTGTACACACACGCACATGATCAGAAATTACAGAATACCATTCGCTATGGTGTCGAGGCTACGACACCCCGTACTAGCGAATAAAGCTTGCTCCTGACCCTGTACAGTTATTGCCCTGCAACTCCCTGGCTGGTTGTGTTGGGGGAGTTGGGGCCCCCACTCCCCCAACACAACCAGCCGAAGAGAGGCAATGCTATGGAACAGCAGCAATGAATAGCAAGCATGCCACTTGTGTTTGACTCACATGACGTCACCGATCACGGAACCAGAAGTACGGACGTTTGCGGGCATTTCAAAATGAATTTTGTGGGCGGGGCTGACACCAAACTACTTTTTCAAGAATTACGACTAATTTTTCGCATCGCCGACAATTTTTTTATTCATATAAGCATATGTGAGATAGGATAAGCAAAATGCTATAGTTTTTGAAAATTTGAAAATTATGTTTTCATTTCACCTTTAAGGTCTGCGATTTGGGTACTGGAAGTCAACATGGAACATGCATGTCAACTCTTCTAGCAATGGGATAAGTAGATTCTACTGACAAACATTGGCAAGCAAATGTCTGAAAATGATCAGCAAGAGAAGGCTTGACATAAAGAAAAGGTGGAAGAGAAGGGAAATATCCAACCTAAATTTGAGAGCAATAGGGCCAGTGGTTTCAGAGAAGAATTTTTATTTAAAATGAGGGAAATAACCAAAAAATTGGGAAAATACAAAATTCAAGATATCTTCATGATATAGATAAAACTGTATAAGGTCCACCTAAGGTACCTGCACACTAATTTTCAAAGTAATCAAAACAGCGGTTCGTTAGTTACTAATTTTTGACCATTTTCACATTTTTAACCTCATTTGCATAATTTGGGTAATGCAGACTTCATTGGAAGAAAATCCCATCTATAGCCTAGGATGCATCCACATACCAAATACCAAGCTAAAAAGTGCAGTGGTTTGCGAGTTTTTTATGTTGACGGACATACTATACGCATGTACGTACTTACATACGTAAATACATACGTACATACATACATACATATATACATACATACATACATACTGTCATGTAGGTCATTTACCCCACACTCATCATGACCTGAGTTCAATTAGTCTAGAACATTCTCAAGGTCACTGCCCTTAATGACCTCACAACCTTGAATTCAATTAGTCATGTTTGGAATGTTCTGGAAAGTTGATTAGTTGTGTAAGAGAGATAATTTTAGAACAGTAATTAGAATGTCAATAAAAGTTCTAGATTGTTCTTATATGCCTTTATAAAAGGGACGTGCACAGCTTCCAGTCAGACTTTTGGGATCGTGTCTCTTGTGTGTTACTAAACTCCAGCAGTAGTCATTCTCAAGACTTTTCAAGACCTTCTCTGCCAACGCTGGATTTATACTGTGGACTTTGTGCAACTTCAAGCCTGCAAGCCAAAGGACTGTTCATTCATCCAACTGACTGTTACAACTCTGAGACTGGAGCTTTGCCGTCCCAGCTGAGATAAGTAGTCTGTACACTTTTAAAGCTTGTACTCTATCCCTGACTTAGCAATTGGTTTTATTTTTGTAATAAATTTTGTTTAAACGTTAACTGCTGAGTTCACCCTTTTGTTCGTTTTCTCTGCACGTAACAAAATTGGGGGCTTGTCCGGGATCCGAATATTTTGAGCCGTTTGACAACATTTTGCCTGCTTTTTTAAAACTACTGTATACTGTGAACTCAGCAAAATTCAATCATGGCGGAATTCAAGCCAGACGAATTTATGGATGACCTTGATCAGGACGCATTTGATTCCCTCAAAAAAGACAACCTCATTGCACTGGCCAATTTCCTTAAAGTAGATGTCAAAAGATCTATGCGCAAGCGGGAAATACAGTACCACATTGCAAAACATTTAGTTAATTTAGGCCAATTTGAGGAATCCACCTTGAAAGATTATGAGCCCGAGTCTACCTTTGAACTAAGAAAATTAGAATTAGAAATGCAGACAAATTTGGAGATCAAGAAACTAGAATTACAAATGGAAAAAGAGAGACAGGCATTAGAAAAAGAAAAAATACAAATGCAATTACAAATGGAAGAAAGACAGAGAGAGAAAGATAGGCAGGAAAGATTAGAAATGGAAGAAAGACAGAAAGAGAGGGAATTGGAAATGAAAGAAAAAGAATTACAAATGGAAGAAAGACAAAGGGAGAAAGAAAGAGAGGAAAAAGAAAAGGAAAGAGAATTAGCAGAACACCGACTGCAGTTAGAAATGAGACGTTTAGAGCTTAGAAAGTCAGGAAAATTCTTCCCTTCAGACAGTTTTGACATCACTAAGCATTTCAGGTTAGTTCCCCCTTTCCAAGAAAAGGATGTTGATAAATATTTCCTTCATTTTGAGAAAATTGCTCAGAGTCTGGATTGGCCTAAGGAGTCCTGGTCTATGCTTTTGCAGAGTGCTTTGGTGGGTAAAGCCAGAGAAATTTACATTCAGTTGTCAGTAGAGCAGGCTTCAGATTATGATTCTGTGAAGGAATTAATTCTCAAGGGCTATGAGTTGGTGCCTGAAGCTTACCGTCAGAAATTTAGGGATTGTGAGAAGGTGAAGGATCAAACTTATGTTGAATTTGCTCGAACAAAAGAACAACTGTTTGATCGTTGGTGTTCTTCTGAAAAGGTCAGTCAGAATTATGACAAATTACGACAGCTTGTTTTGATTGAGGAATTTAAAAGGTGCATCCGGAGTGACATCAAAACATTTATCAATGAACAAAGGCAGATACATTGGAGGTTGCTGCACGTTTGGCCGATGATTTTCATTGACCCACAAATCTTCATTTCTCAGCAAACCATCCCAGTCCTTTTCCTACAGAAACAATGCAGGTAAATTTAACTCCTCCTTTTCGTCCAAGAATTTTTCAAAGGACAGTAGAAAATCAAATGACAGCAGTTCACAGAGTTTAAGTAACACTCCCACATCATCAGATCCCAAGTCTCAATCTCCTTCTGACAAACAGTTCGGTACACTTTCTTGTAATTATTGTAAGAAAGGCGGCCATTTAATGTCAGAGTGTTTCAAATTGAAAAGAAAACGTGAAGGTCAAAGTGGTCAAAGTGGATCTAAGCCAACCGGCTTTATTTCTTCATCAACTCAATTAGAGTCTAATAATGTGTGCAACACATTTTCTGAGGTTAAACCCCTCTTATCCCCAATTAATGAGGTCAAGGTCAATTCTTCTCAAGATAGCATTATGGGTATTTTCGAGCCATTTATTCATAATGGTTTTATATCACTTTCTAGTGATTTCTCTTCCGCTACCCCTGTCAAATTTTAAGAGATACCGGGGCTTCCCAGTCTCTTTTGTTGGCAGATACCCTGCCGTTTTCTGAAAAGTCATTTTCAGGTTCTAAAGTTCTTATTAAGGGGGTAGATTGTAATGACTACATTCCTGTTCCTCTCCATAATGTCTATTTGTCTTCGGACTTTGTTTCTGGACCTGTGGCTTTAGGTATTAGGCCTTTTTTGCCTTTTGAAGGGATTCACCTTCTTCTTGGAAACGACCTTGCTGGGGACAAGGTCATTACTAATCCACTTGTGACTGATAATCCTAGTTTAGATCAGGATCCAGAGCCAATTGAACAAGAGATACCCGATTTATTTCCTTCATGTGCCATTACTCGAGCCATGTCAAAGAAAACTTCCGAGAATCAAAATTCTCTCAAAAATAATGTCACAGATGTTGACTTAAATGACACCTTTCTCAGTCAGGTGTTTGACACGGATCATTCCGTTATCCCTCGTGGATTTGAAACTTCCAGTAAAACTTCTGCTGACCAAAGTCAGACATTTTCTAGATCAAATCTCATTGCAGAACAACACAAAGACCCAGATATTTTGTGCTTGTTTGACAGGGTAGATGATGAAGGTAAAACTTCAGATAGCTCTGTTTCCTATTATACAAAGTCTGGTATTCTCATGCGTAAATGGAGACCTCCAGATGTTTTGGTTGATGACGATTGGGCTATAAAACATCAAATTGTGGTTCCAAAGCCCTACCGTGCTGAAATATTGCGCCTGGCCCATGAAACCCCCTGGGCTGGTCACTTAGGAGTCAGGAAAACTTATCATAAATTCTCAGTCACTTTATTGGCCTAATCTCAGGCAGGATGTAGCACATTTCTGTAAAACTTGTCACACATGTCAAATGGTAGGAAAGCCAAATCAGACCATTCCAAAGGCCCCTTTACAGCCAATTCCTGCATTTCAAGAACCATTTAGTAGGATACTAATAGACTGTGTTGGGCCCCTACCAAAAACAAGATCAGGAAATGAGTACATGTTGACAATTATGTGTACATCAACTCGGTTCCCAGAAGCCATACCACTGAGAAATATAAAGACAAAGACTATAGTGAAAGCTTTAGTCAAATTTTTCACTTTATTTGGCCTCCCTAAATGTGTCCAGTCCGATCAAGGCTCCAACTTTATGTCTGGTATTTTTCAACAAGTAATGGATCAGCTAGGCATTAAACAGTATAGGTCCTCCGCCTATCATCCAGAAAGTCAGGGTGCTCTTGAGCGATTTCATCAAACTTTGAAAAACATGATTAGGACCTACTGTTTTGACACTGAGAAGCAGTGGGATGAAGGAATTCATTTTCTGCTCTTTGCTGTTAGAGAGTCAATTCAGGAGTCTCTTGGTTTTAGCCCATTTGAGCTTGTATTTGGACATACAGTCCGTGGCCCACTTAAGCTCGTTAAAGAGAAATTCCTATCAGACGATGATGATTGTCTGAATATTTTGCAATATGTGTCAGATTTTCGTACAAAACTCTCTAAAGCATGTGAATTAGCCAGAGAAAATCTTGAGTCATCTCAGCAGTCAATGAAAACCAAATATGATAAAAGCACCTCAAAACGGAAGTTTGAACCAGGTCAAAAGTTCTTGTTCTACTTCCGTTCCTGGCAAACCACTCCATGCTCGTTACTTTGGGCCATATCTAATTGATAAGAAATTGAGTGATTTAAATTACATCATAATAACACCTGACAGGCGAAAACAAAACAGCTATGTCACATAAATATGCTTAAGCCATATTTGGATAGGGATAATCCTACTATAACTCAGCCTGTCAGTACCGTCAGTTCTAACCATTATGAAGATAGTGATACTGAAACTGACTTGAGTGATAATACCCTAAACTCAAAGCTGGGCTCGGTCAAGCTTCAGAACTCAGAAATCCTGGAGAAGCTGGAGTCTACAAAGTTGGCACACCTCCAGGCAGAACAACAACAACAGGTGAAAGAACTGCTCCATGAATATAAACACCTGTTTCAAGATGTTCCGACGAGGACGAACGTCATCTATCACGATGTTGATGTTGGGACAGTAAGCCTGTAAAACAACATCCATACAGACTGAATCCAACAAAAGCGAAATATCTCCAGGAAGAAGTCAAATACCTGCTGGACAATGACTTTATTGAACCCAGTAAAAGTAACTGGAGTTCGCCGTGCATACTTGTTCCCAAATCAGATCACAGTTATCGTATGTGCACGGACTTTAGGAAGGTCAACACTTTAACAAAGACAGACACTTCCCAATCCCGAGGATTGATGACTGCATCGACCGAGTGGGAAAAGCCAAGTATGTGACGAAATTTGACCTACTGAAGGGATTTTGGCAAGTCCCTCTGACAGATCGTGCTCGTGAAATATCCGCCTTTGTTACCCAGACGGATTGTTCCAGTACAAGGTGATGCCATTTGGAATGAAGAACTCTCCGGCAACGTTCCAACGGATGATCAACGACGTCATATCCGGGCTAGACGGGTGTGCAGCTTACGTTGACGACGTCAGTCTGTATAGTGACACCTGGGAGGAACACATCAAGCTCATGCGGAAGTTCTTTGAGAGACTGAGTAAAGCAATGTTGACTGTCAACCTTGCCAAATCTGAGTTTGTATGGGCAAGGGTAACTTACCTCGGACATACTGTAGGACAGGGTGAGGTAAACCTGTTGATGCCAAAATCAGTGCCATTTCAAGTTTTCCCATACCAAACTGCAAACGACAACTGATGCGCTTTCTCGGTATGGCTGGTTACTACAGAAAATTCTGTCCAAATTTCTCCACAATTACTGAGCCTTTGACTAACTTACTTAAAAAGAAAGTAAAGTTTGTTTGGTCAGAGCAATGCCAACAGGCATTTGATACACTTAAAGCCATACTGCAAAGTGCTCCAGTGTTGTCTGCACCAGATTTCACTTTGCCATTCAAATTAGCTGTGGATGCTAGTGATACGGCTGCTGGTGCTGTTTTATTGCAAGAGGATAGTCATGGTATAGATCATCCTGTTTGCTATTTTTCACGCAAATTTAACAAATCCCAGAGAAACTACTCTACAATTGAAAAAGAGTGTTTATCTTTGATATTAGCTTTACAGCATTTTGAAGTTTATGTTACTTCTTCAAATCAGCCAATAGTGGTTTATATTGATCACAACCCTCTTGTTTTTCTGCAGAAATTTAAAGGCAAAAATCAGAGATTGCTAAGATGGAGTTAATGTTACAGGAGTTTAATCTTGACATTAGACATATCAAAGGCAGAGACAATTTAATTGCAGACTGTCTCTCTCGTATTTAGAGTTTATTGTTGTTCACTTTCAAGAAATTTTACTTTAGAGTAAAACAAAATTTGAGTACTTAAATCCTTTTCAAGACTACATTTGTAAAAGAAAGATTTTTCTTGAAAAATTTTTTTTTTGAAGAGGGGGTGTGTCATGTAGGTCATTTACCCCACACTCATCATGACCTGAGTTCAATTAGTCTAGAACATTCTCAAGGTCACTGCCCTTATGACCTCACAACCTTGAATTCAATTAGTCATGTTTGGAATGTTCTGGAAAGTTGATTAGTTGTGTAAGAGAGATAATTTTAGAACAGTAATTAGAATGTCAATAAAAGTTCTAGATTGTTCTTATATGCCTTTATAAAAGGGACGTGCACAGCTTCCAGTCAGACTTTTGGGATCGTGTCTCTTGTGTGTTACTAAACTCCAGCAGTAGTCATTCTCAAGACTTTTCAAGACCTTCTCTGCCAACGCTGGATTTATACTGTGGACTTTGTGCAACTTCAAGCCTGCAAGCCAAAGGACTGTTCATTCATCCAACTGACTGTTACAACTCTGAGACTGGAGCTTTGCCGTCCCAGCTGAGATAAGTAGTCTGTACACTTTTAAAGCTTGTACTCTATCCCTGACTTAGCAATTGGTTTTATTTTCGTAATAAATTTTGTTTAAACGTTAACTGCTGAGTTCACCCTTTTGTTCGTTTTCTCTGCACGTAACAATACATACATACATACATACATACATACATACATACATACATATGTACAAACATACATACATACAGACATACATACATACATACATACATACATACATACATACATACATACATACATACATACATACATACATACATACATACATACATACAGACAGACATACATACATACATACATACATACATACATACATACATACATACATACATACATACATACATACAGACAGACAGACAGACAGACAGACAGACAGACACACAGACACACAGACAGACAGACTGACGACGGATGCCAGATAGATACCCATCCAAATAGCTTCTAGAGACTTTAGTCTACAGTAGCTAAAAATAAGCTCAGCAGATGACTTATAAGAAGACATGTTTGACGAAAATGCATGTTGGTCGCAAAATCGTGATTTTGCGGTACCCTTCAAAACATGACCATAACAGCTACTGCATCCCTATATTTGTTATGTTAAAATTTCATTTCGTATTCTAGGGATCCCAAGGCTCCTGAAAATACAGGTTTGTTATCCTGTGGGGGGCCGGGGGTGCACGTAGACCTCCTCTAGCCCACGGCCTATATGTTTTGATCGTGCATTCACGAATTCAATTTTAATATGTACTTGTTGCAAAGAATGTCATTACTGTAAACTCGAGGTTCAGACAAGAACATCGCAAATTTTGGGTAATTTTTCAAAAATCTCTGAGAGGCTTTGTTGAATAGTGTGCAATCGATGTACCTAATCAGGAATCCTACTGTCCTCATGGATTTTTACGAAAATTGAGCTTTACTGAATGAAAACAAATAAATGCATGTGGCGAGCACACGTCGGACCTACATAACTGGAAACACTGAGCACATCATTTAAATGGTCGGGAAAGGCAACACAGGCTAATTAACATAATGATTTGTTGACTGGTTTGCTAGTTATGGCTTGAGTACTTCCTATCGCAAACAATGCTTTGTTATGTGTCGTCTTCTAACAAACTACCGTCACACTCTTCAGTTATTGCACGATGCAAACAACACAAAGACGAACGTTCCATCATGCCAAGGAAGCACAAAGCGAGGGTTCAATTAAGCTTCACTTTACAAAGATCTCTTGACAGTGGCATGAAAACTACACAATTGATGACGTATGCTTCTCTGCATAGCAAATACCGTAGTCATGTGGAGGCAGGCCGTCTTGGAGCAATCTTTTAGTTCTCTGAATGCTTAGATAAAATCGGTTCCGAAAGTAATAAACACATGCTTGTATTATGTTTCAAGATACATTGCATTCGTATCCTCACTTTTCCTGATTTATATCTATTCACGGCATCTCATATGACGTTGGAAACAAGACTTCCTCGAGCACAGTACACACAATAGTGCGAATTAAGATTGGGATATTACAACACATGCATGGCAAATTTCAGTAGAAATATGCAGAGAAACCGTACAATTTTAAGATTTTAAATATGTGGAGAGAAATACGTAAATTTAAGCTATTACATATGCAAAGAAATAACATCTTATACAGTTGGTAATATGGAACATGGAAATATCAGTGTCGTGATGACACCCCTTAGTCCTTCTTTATACATCTCCTGGATTCTTTATTACTTGACTGTATATTTTCATATACATGAGTGAATTTATATTACTTTTCTAACATAATGCATGACAAACAGAAGTAATTTAAAAGGCGCACTAATGGTTATGTCATGAGTGTCACTCATCTCCAAATCGACAGTAAACATAAAGTAATTTTTGCTATGTATTTTGAATACTGAATTTTCATCATTCTTGGTTGCATATTTCAAATACATGTAAGGTATGTAATCGAGTATTGGGTAGTTTTCCAAAACGTAAATGACATCTATTTTAAGAAAATGACTGCTTTTCATCACAATAATATGGCAGGTGCCACATTAAGCATTTTAATATCCATGGATATGAACACATGCACCTTCTGTCGTGTTGTGCATTTTTGTATTCCAGTTTTTTCGTGCGTGTTAACAATGGCAACAATTTCTGAGTTTGTTTATCTATTTTACACAGAACAAACAAAAGCCGATAAATAACAAACGCCGTGTAAACTTGACTTTATGAAGTAACATTTCTATTTGTTTCCTTTTCTGTCAGAAAGAAACAAACTGTTCCTGCTCAAATAAGGCACGGAAATGTTTGCTTTTCAAAATTGTATCACTATTTATAACCATAAATGTCATAGTTACTCATCCGCTCGTTGACTTCGACTCCGATCACTACCTCCTCTCCCTCCCCGTCCAAAGCCACGGTTACCATACCCACTTCTGCTATATGGCCTTCTTCGCCCTCTTCCCCTGTTACGTCCACTGTCGTCCATACTTTCATCCAAGTTGTCTAAAATAATATGCTTGAACGATGAGGCTCAGGTGATACGCCAACTGAAAATTCTGTCAATGACAACATTTGAATCCATTGTATATGGTACGTTAATATGATATTACGAAATCAAACCAACTTATGGCAACTTGAGAATGAATCTCGGCAAAGAACACGATTGGAACTAATTTGGGATAATTGGATGGTGAAGTAATGTCTGTTTAATCTTCAAATGTAAGCTCATCTGCTTTTCGTTTTCATTTATATACTTGTTTTTCTGAGTAATGTGTAATATTGCGACATTCAGCTACAGTGGACCTAACATTTTTGACAAATTTGAAAAATATCAAGATCCAATTATCCCAAATTAGTTCCAATCGTGTTAAAGGAAAAAAATTAGACTATCTATCGCCTGTCACGTCATAATGCCATACAGACCGGTAGGTGTGGCGTCGAATCAGCGTTGTATTAGTGATAGGCAAAGCCTTGACACCAAAATTAATGAATAACAAACACAATCAAGTGATGATAACAGTGAGAACTGCGATTATTAGCCTGAGTAATACTATGTAGGATTGTCTGTAATAATAGATGACAACAACAAACTACTCTCGAACATAAATATTGTGTACTGTGATGTGTTGGTACGAAAAGTCCTATGATATATACTGTTTTTGAAAGCCCTGTCATAAAAAAACAAAACTGAAAATATTTTGTTGTCGTTTTACTTGACGCTAACGAAAATATTAAAACCCTTTCTAACAGTTCAGAATTATCGTCCAAACAAGACTTCTGCATATGTGTGATTAGTAGAACTGTTTTCAGTGTTTTAGTGTTGTCGTTGTTGTTGTTTCGTTTGTGTTTCTTGGACTGTGATTACTTGCCTTGAATAAGAGCGATTGCTGGAATTGATTTAATGCCATATTATTTACAGACTTCAAATGATGCAATATTTGTTTACCACTTAAAACGTATTAGGCCTACGTAGGCTGTCTATGGTTCAGATACGGATCAGAAATTTCATGATAACAAACAGGGGGTGGAAAATATTAGTAGTGATATCGGTCAGATCTGTTCTGAAGAACAGGTTGTAGCGTTGCTTGGATAGCTGATCGAAGCCTGGGATCGAAGTGTAAGGCCGAAGACTGAACCTCAATACTAGGTTCGGCCTTCGGACTCACACTTCGATCCCAAGCCTTCGATCGAATCCATGCGCTTGCAACGGTGCACGCACCTGTGTTTTAGAAGGGACAGTCCTAATCGTAAGTCACGTGAATCCACCTACCCGATGTGAATTTACTTGTTTTAACAGTTAAAGTTTCAAATAACCAAGACACACCTCAATGAGGATAGATATATTTAAAAAATTACGATGTCTTAACACTGCATTTAAACAGAATCATATCAAAACATAAAACATGTAAATACGATCGGAACTAATTTGGGATAATTGGATCTTCATATTTTTCAAATTTCTCAAAAGTGTTAGTTGCTCTAAAGCTTAATGTTGCAATATTACAATTTACTTATAAAAACAAGTGTATGACTTAAAAAGAAAAGCAGATGAGCTTACTTTTGTAGATCAAACAGACATTAATTCTTTATCCAATTATCCCAAATTATTTCCAATGTTATTATGATATGCCTTGAAAATGGCACAATGATATCCATGAGAATAGAGATACCGGTCTTATGAAACTGGAGAAAGATTTGGTCCAGAAAAGACAAATTTTAATAACGATTTGCAATAATGAGAAATATTCAGAAATAAGAAATAAGTGATCCTGTGGGCCATGTTGAAATATCAACGATGTACGGTAGGCCTAAACGTTGGGAAAGTTGGAGGTGTGGAGATGAATTGTGAGGTGTGTACATAAAGAGAGTGTATAACTGGCTGTACAACTGTTTCTGATCCATTGAAGTGAACGTTGGAACATATTTTTGATTTTTCGCCCAAAAACTGTCGAAATTCTGTTCCCTCCATTATTTTATTAATCCTTTAAAACACATTTGCAGTAAGTGACTCTCTTAAGGTAGCCAATTGCCTCGTCATCTAATTAGTGACGCGCATGAATAGATTAACGAGATTCCCACTGTCCCTATCTACTATCTAGCGAAACCACAGCCAAGGGAACGGGCTTGGCAGAATTAGCGGGGAAAGAAGACCCTGTTGATTTAAGTAAGTTATTCTTGATTCGATACATGGCTCATATATTTGTACACGGTCAATATGGGATCATTATTTGACGTTGAACAGATGGGAGACGAAATTAGGGTGCAAATTTAATGTTCTGGGTGGTCCTAAAGACTAATTAGGCTGCATTCGTATTTTACGTGCTGAACTGGCTATCGTTACTTCAACTTAACCCAACAATAATATCAATGGGCCAATGATCGGCCTGGACCCGTGCAGTAATCTGCAGCCAAGGTATTGAGTAATTGATTGCTTGCACATCGGTTGATGTTTATCGCATTCCGTAAATTCTACTATAGAGCACTGTACTTTGAACTGTGTTATGTTCCCGTTTTCGACGATGCAGTGGATTGCGTATAAGCTGTCAATTGGCTCCTATAAAAATACTTGCTCACTGCTCAGAGCATACATGTAGACAGTAGAAGCCTCTGTGCACAGAGGCGCTGTTTACGTCGAAGGACAACAAACGTATAATTCGACTGAAATTATACTACGCCTGTCTTGCAGCAGTTTCCTTTTAAGTCGCTTCCGTACTATACAGTGTTCCTACATAGCGCAGTCTATTTTTCAAAGTTGACCGTAGCTCCCTTTACTTTCGTTTCACAGTCCCATACAATGTATCTCCACCTCAGCCACTTGACTTTTGTCCTATGCCTGCAAACAACCTTTGTATTAAAGGAATAACATGCTATCTGCAACGTTGTTGTCTCACTGTGACATATTAAGAAAAATTCGGCACAGAAAACAATAAGACATTGCAGATTATAAGGACTTACCGCTCAGGTAGAAGCTCGTAGCAGTATTCAACGACGTCATTCACTTCGTGGAAATTTACATCACGTGACCGACGGAACTGTGGCTAATCATGCCCCCAGTGACCTTATAAGCTTACAGATAGGTCAACACAGCGCGGATTTTACTTCCGCGTTTCGAGCTTAGCGCCCGTTGGCGGCGCAGTTGCCACCAACGTTCTTTGTACAATTGAATAAATTATTATATACATGAACGGACCCTGTGAGGCAATCAGGCGTATTTTATGAGGCTTTCAAACGACCAAGATGAAGTTCAAAGTGTCGCGACAGATAATTTAAGTGATCCCGAATCCACTGCTAAACGAAGAGCTTGCAAGGTAGGGGACGTTTTTTGACTTCATGGCAGACGACAGTTGAATATTTCACGTGATGAAGTCAGCAACACGGTAACTTGCGAGTGAGTATATAGATATATTCACTGAATTTTCAAAACATTTAATTTGTGAGATATGTTAATCAATTATTCTTGCCAAATTTACACGTTTGAGATCGTTTAGTAGTAGTTGATTTGCACCTTTCGTAGCAAATAGTGGCACATCATCTGCTAGAAATCAGTCAAGCAGTTTGTAGTAGGATCGGGCATACCTACGTACTACAACGTAGTGACGATACTGTTAGTTAGACATAGCCCACCAGCTGGAGGCCACTAGCTTGTGATGAACAAGTAGTTGTCAAACTAAATTTCTGTCGCATGCAGAATATCAATTTTCGTACCCAAAGATTTTGTTTTGTTGTTGCATAGAGTAACTAGGGTTTGGGTGGCTGTTTTAGCACTGTTAATGTTATTTTTTAATCACTCCATCTTTGTGCCAATGTTATTTCTGACTGATCTGTTTAATTGTAGAAGCGGTAGACGATCTAGTGCCAAAGATGATTTTGCTGTTGGAAAAAATGTCCAGACAAAGGATGGAAGAAAGAGTACCTCCAGCGACATAATAGGAAAGATACACATGTTGCTGCTACTGTTACTCTGTTTGTCTGCATCTGTAGCATTTTGAAATTGAAAATAAAATGATATTTAAGGGACAGCAGCTGTAAATTTTGATAACACTTTATTGTTTTTCATCTGTGTATCAACCACAGTTTCTTCTCAAGCATGTTCAAACACTCAATATTCAGTTTGAATATGAGACAATCACTCTCAAGTGCATTGTTATTATTGTTGTAGACAACTAAATTTAAGTCCAGTGTTAAATTCAGTTTGGCTGTGTTGGATTAGTAATAAACAGAAGGTTGTGAAGTGTCCTTTCCTTTCTCTGAGTGCAACTAAACACTGTTTAAATCAAAGCATACACGAATGTGAATTTTTGCTTCCTCCGTCCGGACAAATGCACCCTCGGCCGCCGTAGCGGCCGCCTTGCCCTTCGGGCAACAAGTTCCTCACCCTAGGGGGAACACTGTAGGTCAGAGGCCAACGGTTATAGGCTGAAACCGAGGCTGACACAAAGCAAGACACATTTTATTTCTTTTATTTCCATTCCTTTGCCGTTTGGGTTTCATTCATGAAATATTTGCTAAAGTTAGTCTACTATGTCAAAATAACCTCAGATTTGTTTTCTTGATCAAATTTCACAACAAACTGATACCAAATATCACTTTATTATGTTATTATATTTACGGTTTTAAAAACTTCATTATAACATATCCTGGGTTTGCTCTAAAAATACAAAATTATCGGTTCCCCAAGTTTGAACGAAGTATTTTGGCTTCGACCTGTATACCAACTTGCAAAGCTACCATGCAAGCAGATTATGAGAAAATGTTTGGACCACAATCAGCAAAAATTGCCCAAAAATACAAAATTGTCTGTTCCATCGCTACATGAAAATATTTGACTTCGGTTATCCTAAGAGACCTGTATACGAAATATTAAAGCTGTCTGATGAAGGGTATTGAGCGAAAATGACAGATATATGCTCAAAAATTCAAACTCTCAGATTTCAGCATAATTTGACGAAATTTCATTTGTCATCCCTGGGGACATGTATGGCAAATATGAAGGCTGTTTGACCAGAACTTTTGAAGATTTTGTACCGAAAATCGCAAAATAGTGACTTAAAATAACAAAAATACATATTTTATCACAGTTTGAACAATATGTCAGCTTAGCACACCGAACGTTCACGCAGGAACAATAAGCTTAATCGTCATTTGATATTTGAACGCTATCACAGAGTCGGAGGCTTTAAAGTGAAACCGTGCAAAAAACTCCTACGTTTGATGTTTTGTAGTCTTTTTCCAGGCTTGTCCTTATCTACGTGCTGTCTTACTCTGAACACATCCTTAAACTTGACATATTTCGTATACGCCTAATACGTTAGAAAATGTTGTAAGTGAACAGCGATGGAAATAAACATCAGTTCTACATACGGTCCGAGAATGACTATTTTCAACATGAGTTTCGTCATTCAGATGGTCTCTTTTCTACCTCCATAGATGGTCGTTGTGATCGACCATAAAGTATATAGTAGATTATTTCGCTGGCCCTCTGTTCTGAATGAATCTCTCGTTTCCATTCAAATCATCACAAATCAAAAAATAAAAATAAAATTTTAGAAATATGTGTCAGAAAACAGAATGTCACTGTGAGCGCTGTAAGTTGGACATAGATGACAAAGCAAAAATTACCATCAACTAAAAATTTATGATACAGAACATTTGATTTGCTTTGAGTTTCGGGATTTGACTTACATAATGTTATAGTCTGCCCCTATGTTGTGATCAGATACTCTAAGTTTTATCAGCCTCTTGTTATTTTTTAAAGCTGACGAATTTCAAAATGAGTCTTGAACAGCCAATATGATCTTAGCTTATTCTTTTGTATTCCACATTTACCTTGAATCATTATGCACATCACTGAGTCTGTTCATATCTATTACAGAGATTATCATAAACTGATTGTATCGTTAATAAGCTTATTTCACACAGAATTTAATGTATTACTCTTACAGTACAAGTTGAGTATACTAAGTAAACTGTCAGACAAGTTTGAAATACACCTAGAGGATGTAATGTGTATGGTAACCTTAGTAAAATGTCCTCAGTCAAAACTAATCAATTCCAACAATTATATGTGTTCAACTCTAAACTGAATTTGATGTTTCCCTAAATCAACAAGCCCAGCTTATGGGATATGCTCAGAAATTCCAAGAATAAGTTATAACATGAGTTTCTAGCATCATGGGAAATTACCCCATGTCCCCATATTTCACATACTAAGGTACACACCTAGCTATCAGGAAGAGCTACTAGTGCAAGATTTAATATATTGAACCATTTTGTCATTAACAATATAGAGATTTATCAGTTTATGAAGAATATTTAAAATCGATAGATAAATATCAATAGCAGCAAGAAACCTAAAGGGTATCTTCGCATTATACATATAAATATTGATATTAAATAGATGTTATTTTATATTGTAATGTATTATTTCACGTAGTTAATTTTAGAGTATTTCTCTGTAACTGGATTTTGATGAAAAAGGAATTCACATGACTAGGCGAGGAAAATTACCAAAGAACTACTTCTGGGTTGTAGCTATATATACCCTAATTTTGAAGTTTGAGTAACTCATCTTTCTTCTTTTCTTTTCAAATTTTGTCACAAATTTTTCCTTTTCAAAATTATTTGGTATAATGGACAACAGTGTGTTAATTTCATTGGTAATTTACGTTATTGTTTTGTTTTGATCTAATTCAAAATACTCCCTTTCAATTTGTGTTACAAATACTGGTAGTTGGGTTGGTCTGTTTGATGGATATATTCCTTTCGTGAAGACTTCATTTATCAAATCGCGTTGCCGCTGCTTTGTTACGGCTGACAAACTCAAGAGCTCAAAATCTAATCGTTGACCACAAACAGACATTAGCTTTCTCTCAATTTGTTATATTGTATGATGGGTATGTTCTTTGGCGTGCATTTTTCAACGTGGGGGAGTGATAGAACAGCCGTAAGAGCATTTCTCAAATTCACAAGTATATCATAATTAGCTATGACTCTTTCCCAAGTCTTGTAACTTTCAATTTCTTTGTTGTATTTTTCCAGAACAAAATCTGTCCCTTGATGAGCTGTGGATGAATCTGATCTTGATATACTTTCATACATTTCCAGTATCTGAGCAAGGCCAGAAGGGTATCTCATCCCAACACTCAAGGACCTGATATTTAGGATGGTTTCTAATGAACCAATCATAAATAACAGCCGCCTGTCGGTTCTGAATAAACAGCTGTTATATTATCCCTCGTCTGAATTTCAGTCCAAAATAATATATGGGTAACAAGTTGTTGCACAATCAATTGAAGGTCTCATCATGATTGGGGTTGGCAAATGCCCAATCGAAAATAAGCTTTGAGGAGACATCGACTAAGTATAGCCAGTATCTTTGACATAGTGATAAATTAATTCATCCAAAATACCATCACAGAATTTAATGAAGTTGTCAAATGACTGATGATGGTCACCGCAGCTTTTGAAGAATATGAAGGAATTTTCGGTTTCGTACCCTTGTTTTTTAGCATACTCTTCATCCCAATATAAATATAATTCAATCAACGTTTTAAGCATATTCGTTTCCTCGTGGCCCAATCCAGTTCTCAGCGGTACCCTGTAATTCTCCTCCATTTTCTGCAATTATCTTCCGGACAAACCTGATGGTAATCCATCGCAATGGAAGATTGCACACTTTCACCCTCAGGATTATAACTTTTAATACCTGTGAGTATGTCTAGTAATTGATCGAAGTAAGCTTACTTCCTTCACAGCACTCTGTACTACTCGGATTGACAAATACAGGAGCAATGACATTAACACTTGCGATCCTAGACATTTCTTGTGCGTTTTCGATGATAATTTCATTTTCTATCGAAAGGAAAGTGTTACGAACAATTAATCCGCCAGATTTTGATTTTGATTTCTTTTCAATCCTTGTATTTAAGCTATATGCCTCTTTCCTGATTCTTTCTTTCTTTCTCCAATTCATGTACAATATTTCCCCTATTTTTCTCTGTTTTCAGATTTTTGTAACTGCAATGGGATACAGGACATTTATTTTATACTTTTCCTGTTCTTCCCTTTTCTCCATTTCTGAATCAATGAAATCAATGCCATATATTTTGTTTGTTCTTTCAGTTAATATTCATCAAAGTCTGCATGGTATGCTGACATCGAGTCCGTTGTGAGATCACGCAAACTCAAAGCATCTTCCTCGGTTGGAATAGGGAAATTACTTGGTTTATATTGGTTGTTCTCTTAAATATTTGAAAATGAACCGAATTACATTACTGAATTACATATACTGAAAGTAGTGTGTTCAGTTTTATTTGCTGCTGACTATTAGCAGAGGTGTACTCAACAAGACATTCAGTAAAATGTTTTATGTTTTACAATTTGGTTTTTGCTTGCACTGTGACCATTCAGGTTTCTGTGAAGACACAGTTGGGCCACATAACAAAGTATCTTAAAGGAAAAGAAAAAAAAATCTTGTTCATCGGATTTTTTGGACCAAGTTCCAGGAGCGGCGAGCGAATTTTTTTTTTCTTTAGGTCGAAGGTAAACGCGGTTCTCTGGCATTTTTGCACAGATGCAGACAAGGCAAGATAATTGTTTCCCTTTTTACCAGAAATATCTCAGACAAGTTAAGAAACACTGATACTGGTAACTGAATTCAATACTATATTTCCCAACAATAACATAGTGTTTGCACAACATATTCTGAGTATTTCAACATTCTCTCAGAATAAAACTGAAATGTACAGCAAATCACTGAAATCCAACAATTCAGTATTGTCCTTTAATATTGTCCTGGTTGGACCTAGCATCTGAGTTTTTTCATTTTACTTTCGCCCCATGTTTTGGCCTCTTTACCACTGTCTCTACACATTTTACACAATGGTCTAACAACACTGTACTGTGATCGGAGTGAAGTTATATAGTCATCATTCAGAAGGCTGTCTTGTACTCCACAATAGAAACAGCAAGCTTCAAATGATACTTTAACATCGACGCAACCATGTGTTTTGTCATCGCCGTAAATTTTTATACTTTCGATGCAATTTTCATTTAATCGGATGCGCCGTCCATCTGCTGTCACTATCTTGTTGAACAAATCGCCGAACGTAATATTTATTTCTCTTTAAATCACGACAATATCAGGACCAACACTGAATAGCGTCTTTGGAACTAACTGTTGGCCATCACGTCGTATGTTGGCGATCAAATTAATACTCATGATGTGATATGTACTAACCTTTACAAAACGAGGAAATTTCTGGCCAAATCGACCCACTTTGGGCCGTGATTTGCCAAATTCAGACGTCACAACAACGTTTTGGCAGTCAACTATTCGGAAGTCTCATTCAAAATCCTGTGCTCGCGAAAACCCAACAAAGTGTAGGGCGCCACCAGCGGCAGTACTAAAAATATTTGTAATGCGGAAGTAAGAATTTGCCGCGATCAAAAAAAAAAAAAAATCCAAATATGCCAAAGTACAAGCGGCGATTCCGATGAACAATTTATTTTTTCTTCCTGGCCTAAAGGAAAAGTTTATATAATTATTTATTTTAACGTAATGCTAACCATAATTGTAAGAATTGACTTCAACTTTCGCCTGAAATCTTCATAAGGAAATTTTAAATAATGTCTTTCCGAAGCCCAGATAAAAATCAGGGAACCTCGTTTAAATTTGGTGCTAGAGGCAATATTTCCTGACACCTGACATTCATTCAAAATGATCACCATCCCTGTGTTAACTCTGTTGATAACTTCCAACACTGATGTGCATGTTATCCAGTACGTCAGGAAAAATAAAATGTATTACAATGTATTAAAGTATATTTTAACGACGCTATTTACGATACCGCAGTCGCGTGAAAAGGTTTGGACGGCGTATATTTGTTAATTCAAATTCGACATTTACATGAGAAAATTTCTAATTGTTAACAATGGTGGAAGTGAAAAGAATAATCCCTTAATACAACACAATATAATGTTAATGACAAAGTGAGTATTTTTATTTTGAATATATGTATATTTTCTCCTTAAATTAATACCCATAAAATTAACAATCAACTCGAGGCAAGTGAACTAGGTATATGAAAGAGACAGAAACGTCAGCGGCAGCTAGGTTTTTCTATTATTCTCTATGTCTTATTTTTTTCTCGCCGTCTGTGTCTTCTCTGTCGCTTTCTTCTTCTATATTCTCTCATTTGCCTTTTATTTGGGTTTCTGTTATCCTCTCTATCGATCCAGCCTGTCAAGCAAAGGGCGAAATAATATCAGAAGCCAAGTTTACAAATACACGAATATCAGCTGTCAGAATTAAAATGCACAGACGCGCCTACATCTATCGCTAAACACAACCACTAGTATAAACTAAATTAACCAAAACAATATTTCTACGATGCGAAAAAAAAGTCTTTCTTAAAATAACTATGCTTGAACGAGTCCCCTTTTTAAATGTTTTTTTATTTACCCGAGACCGAATCTAACTGTATTTGACTTTTGAAATTCAAGCTACTACGCTAAATTATTGCTATGAAGACACTTTCTAAAGAAGTCTGTAAGTGAACGTAATTTCATGGCCAACCCACCTTTCTTAATCATCATGGCCTCTACACATTTGTCTTCGTGGAATTCTCTAAGAAAATCAAGAATACGAGATTGAATTGTATACTTAACACACTAGGAAAATTATTTTCAACAGGTGAACGTATTATGATATTTTACCTGCCTACACTTTTTTGTTTCATAACAATCCCCGAGTAAAATAAGGGTATTGGTATATAAATGGTATTTTCATTTGAAAGAAAACATTTATTTTTTAGTGGAGTTTAATCTCAGACGAACAATAATTTAGACAAATATAATAAATAGTGTCGTTGTTGGTGTAGAATATGCAACCAGGCCAAATTTGACTTGTCCAAAAACGTATAAGTACTAGTTTTCAACCGTATTGACCAAAACAAAATGCCTTGCGGAGTCAACATTTTAACAAACTATCTTTATCTTATGCGAGACAATACTCAAGACTTTGTATGTGTACCATACCATCTCAAACTGACGAGCCCGTCTTTCTAAGGTTGGTTTTTTTTGTTTTTTTTTTTTTTTTGTTTGTTTGTTTTTTTTTTTTGCTTATTCATCCACTTTTACCGAGCCACGCTACAAATAACACTGGACTATCTGCATAACTCTAGTATTAGACATTTCTACCTTTAGCTATGTGAAATCGTAGTAAAGTATAACAATACAATTGACTGTCCATGCTATACTACGGTGACTACATATACTGAGTCTCTTATTCACCTTAGTCTTATCTTGTTCCGTAGTATCGACGATTCTATTTCTCTCCTGTAGAATTTCTTCAAGCTTCCTCAAAAGTTCAGTTTCCATCTCTTTGTCTTCCTCATTCACGGTTTGTAGGCTACGAATCTCGAATTCTACTCCGGTGTATTTCTTCTCCGAAGTCTGTTGCCTGAAACTTTAATGGAAAATATAACTTAATTTTAAGGACATACATCACAAGTGGCACAACATTATAGATGTATGATATCCCGAAATTCTGAATTTCATTAAAAACAGATCTGTGTAAAATATATAGAGCTTCGAAGAGAACATCTCTCAATCCTAATGTAATCCATTCAAATCGGCCGGGTCCCGCTATAAGGTAAGTCACACTCCATAGAAATTATTGAGCTAAACATGAGTCGAACCATGAGATTCTAGAAATGATATACATGCAGTTGATGAAGTTCATGTCCTCGTCTCATCAGTCCATTCTTTTAATCGATCAATAGGTAGCATTCTTTTGAAACTTCTTCATCTATAACCTGTAATTCGTCACCTGCTGGAACAGGTCGGTAATTGGATCGGTTATCAAAGAAATAAGGATGTAGATAAGACAGGAATGAAAATAAGTTTTTAAATAATACTTTTTTCCCATCAAATGAGTTGTACCGATGCAATTAATAGAAGATGTCTATACATTACTTCGACACATTGCAAACTAACCGGTCCTTGGTGAAGTGCTAAAAGGAGGTAACAAGTCCTTCAAATGTTACTTCATATAAATGTACATTAGAAGAAAAAGACTGGAAAATTCGATGCACGTAGGGCATCAACTTATGATTTTTTTAAATAAAAAATATATTCTTATTTTCGATTTCTTCCCATTCCCGAAGTTTTTTTCCAAAATGACCATTTTCTCATAGAAAAGTTCACTCCGTTTTTTTAAGTTCGTCAAGCTCCGCCGTGATCTCATCTCTTGGTGAATTCACTGATATCTGTATAAATAAAGAACCGTATATCATATTACTCGCTCAGAAATTTGATGATAATTTTCATTGTTCTTTAATGATACACCCTTACATTTTGAAGGTAACATGATGAAATGCTAGATTTGGTTTAGCCAGTAGCGACACATGCTGAGAGGCAGCACTAAATAATCAAGTTTGGCGAGCGCGTAAGATTTTCTGTCGTATGAAGTTACTTTCTTGAGCGCAAAGTCCACATTACGCTTAATTAATACTTTTCCTTGTATAGCCTTTGTACCGTTTCTTTCGAACATACACCACTCTGTCGACGTTTAATAAACGTAAAAATCTAATGTAGAATGTATTTTAGATTAGGCAGCATATAGGACTAACCTTTGTTTTATCTGTTGGAGGCAATGTCGCCACATAACCTTGCTGCCCTGAGGGAAGCTGGCGTTGAACTTGGTACTGTGGTATTGAAACCAACTAACGTTTTTGGAACTCGTTGGATGGACCTCCGACCACCACAAACGCGCATTGGAAGTAATTGACCGTGACTGGAGAGCAATTGTTGCCCACTTGCAGGACATCGCAACGCTCGGTTCGGATCATACTGAAGACTCCAAAATGAAAGGACGAAGTTTTTTGGAGAAACTCACGCAAATCGATTTCATATGTAACCTGTATATCCAAATCATGTCTATCCTATTTCAACGTAACGATACATCCGGAGAAAGTGTCAAGTTTGGACTACAACAGACAGTAGATAAGGGACTGGTCAGTTTCTTCGGCCTGGGGGGCGGTGGATTCATGGGGGTCACCCTGTTTTCGAAAGTTGGAATAGGGGGTCAGCCACTTTTTGACGTCGGCAAAAAATAATCCACCGCCTCCAGGCCGAAGAAACTGACCAGCTCCTAACTTAGAGTTGCTAAACAAGAGAACCCGGGCCATCAGAAAGATTCCTCGAGGAAATACTTGAACGCGGAGTAATATTTCGTGGCGTAGATTTGCATCGACCATGCAGCCAGACGTCGCGGTGAACAAATCTACGGAGAAGACATGAAGACTGAGCTCATCAACTCGTGTTTACACGAAATAAATATTTATTTCCGCTCCCTTGCCGAGGATCCAATGGTCGCAGCAAATGTTTTGGATCACACTGCCTGATCGCAGAACCCCGAAGAGCTACGACACTATGGTCGGGATGAAATATCTACTATATCTCAGCACTTCCGTGATTTGTTGCGACGTCACACTGAGTTCCAACCCGTTAGTGCTGTGTTGACAACAAATCCAGCGCTGCATTTTCTGGATATTTGGCAACGTGTTCTGCTTAAAGGTACAATAGCTGGTAAAAAAATCATATTACTGATAACGATCCACACCAGTGAATGTGAAAGAGGATTTTTCCCGCATGACCCGCATAAAATCAGATTGGCGTGCAGCTCTAAACACCGTCACGTTCAGTGATCTCATGAGAATTGTCCTACATGGTGATGCGTTAGAGGAATTCAACCCCCAAAAGGTAATTCAGCGTTGGTTTAACAACGGTGAGCGAAGACGTCGGCCTGATATTTTACCATACGGACCAAGGCAGCGAGGACGTGATCCCAATGCCGAACTAAATGATAACACTGACTGAAGCAATAATGTACTGTTTTCACGCGTCCTTTTCCCTTTTGCACCTCGTGAGATCAGATCAAAGCTTTTTTGTCTGAATTGGGTACCAGTCTTAAATGTTATAAAGGAAATTATCAAACCCTAACATTCAACTGCACTGTCAGCCACATTTGTCATGTTCCTGAATCAAGAAATATAACCCCTTCAATATTAAGTGTTTTTTCCTTTTTATTATTTCCAAAATTGATTGCAATCTGCAAAGAAAAAGCTGTCGGGCCATCCACAAATTACACTTTCCGAAGTGTATGAGATCATCCCATGATAGTGTACTATGGTGGAAAAATATAGTCAAAATTGCGACTAAAGTATTAGGAACATGACTGTACCAAGTGGTCATCCTGAAATTCATAGCCAATCTATTTTTAGCCATGTATGTCTACACATGCTGAGTTAAAAGTCGTTGTCATGGTGAACATCAAAATTTGCATGTAAACTCTGCGTATGTGTGAATAGGTCGTCAAATTTTCAGGCGTCACCGTTATCCACTACACCTGCTATACCGTTCTCATAAGGCTATGATCTGCAGGTATTGATGTCAAATCACTAGAAAATTCACTTCATCGATAAAATCATGAAAAAATAAATCTTTCATTGTCTAGACATAAATAAAAATATCCTTTACAAACAGCTCGTCATTAATACATGGGCTACCAGACCTTGTCACTGGGCTACCAACTTCATAAAATTTTAGCTCAATGGGACTACCAGGGGAAAAGCCCTGCATGTTGATTTTTTTCCTTGAAAAAAATATAATTGCATGTTTCTAGCATAAACGATGGTGGAGATCATCCATCATTTGGAAATGTGCACGAGATAAAATTATGCGGTTTGAAGTTCGGGACGACGCGCAATGTTGACCAAGAAGCGCGCGCGTTCGCTACTATCCTCGCCGTTAGACTCGTTCCTTGCCCAATGGGGGCGCTACACTTCGCTACGTTGCCGTCTCAAAACTTGACACACGTAAGAGTAAAAACTTATAAAATTTTAATGCTACAGCTTTTTATAAGTAATAACACGATTGAAACTAATTTGGGATAATTGGATGGTGAGGTGATGTCGTTTTAATCTGCAAATGTAACCTCATCTACTTTTCTTTTCCAGTTACACACTTGTTTTATGAGTAATTTGTAATATTGCAACATTCACCTATATGGCTCCTAACACTTTTGAGAAATTTGAAAAATATGAAGATCCAATTTTCCAAAATTAGTTCCAATCGTGTGTAATGTAAAAATCCATTCTGCTGGCTATCCATCTAACTTTAAGTTCAAGACCTACTTACCGCGGATATTTATTAACTTTATCAATTTAATTCTGTGATGTTTCTAATTGTGAAAATATCAGAACCACGCATTCGCATGATTTGGAAACTATCTTCCTATCCTTAGGAAGGACTTTCAACTTAATTTTGTACATGACAGATTTTACCAATTTTTGTCGATTTTGTTATTTCTTTGACAACAAATGAATAAATAATGGAGAATAATATACGTTCTGATAACATGGGAACATTTTATTGTCAACAATAAACTAACGTCAAAACAAACCCAATATTCCAAATCATCTAAGGTAATAAAATTACCAGGTCGCATAAACAAAGTAAACTTCAGAAATAAAAATGGAGCCTGGTCTGATTTCAAACATGTCTGAAGGGAAGGTGTAGGGATGTCTGCCTAAAAAGATAAACCCGTGGCCACTTTAGTGTTGATTAAGCCTGTCTGCTGCAACCAGAAATGCTGTTTGTATAAAAGAAACAAAGTGGCGGTCGGTGTAATAAATGTAAGGTACACTATCGGCACGCCATTATTGTACTTGGGCCTCAGCCCAAGTACATTTGTTTTCATTCCGTGGGAAAAAACTGTAAGGTATAACCATTTCTGGCTGAGACCAGGGAGGGCAAAATGTCTTGGCTTCATCTTTCTTGGCATAATAAATGGCGTAATGATGTTAACTGAATGGAAGTGCTGCTCTCAGCCAGTCTTGAATAAGTGAGATGTGAATATAAATGCTTCTCTATCTGAGTTTTTGCCACAAAATCTTCTGGATATAATCAAAATGTGCATCGAAATGCAACAATTAATGCACCCTCCGTTTCCTAGGCGATGGCACGACCCTTGCTACACCCACTGGACGAGCCAAAGTGGGAGGGGTAATTTCGGTTTGGTCGAACAGGAGGGCTCGAGACCAGAATTTAACATTTAAACTTGAAACATGTTTAATCACTGACAAGATGTGGATTAGTGTTAATCAAAGAGAAAGTTTGAAAAGGAAAGGTTTTATATCCCGGACACAATGAAAAACATTGCGACTGGAAACTGTACCCCCGGTTGAGAATAGTAATGCCCACAGCGATGGAGAACACTTATCCTTGAGCTGAGAAACCAGACCATCATTTCGAAATAGAGCTGCAGATTCGAGAAGCTCGTTAAAAATAGCTAGGTACACCCCCATATATAAAGGGGTGGTTTCGAGTCTTGAGGGCAAATTTCGCCTCCTTCATTTAGAAATCGTACGTTTGTTTTTCCAGGGGAACACATCATTTGACACAAAATTTTGCATGAAAAGGGGTCGCCAGTAAGCACGTGGTCAAATCTGGCATAAGAAACAATATGAAATGTTGGGTAAAGCCAGTCCAAAATAAACTGATTTGAACTTTTGTGTTTTGTAATTTATACCACTGCAGTAAGGCCAAAAAAAAAAAAAAGAAATGTTTCTGGTCAGGCCTTTCTTTAAATATGGTGCGGCGACGCGGCTTTTTTTTTTTTTTTTTTCCTCCTCAAGGGAGGGAGCAGGGTCAGTTAAAGCGCCAAAGCTTAGCGGCTAATTTGCATAATCATTTGCATATCATTAATTTATATTTGCATATGGATGTAAGCTTGCACATGCATCCACACATACATGTACACTCACAACAAAATGCAATGGTAACACAAAAGTGTGCAGTTTGAACATCATGGAAACTCTTTATTACACTTAAATAAATCATCACAGTATTGTAATTACAATTGCAATTAAACAGAAGATTCAGATTGAAACTTTGAGAGCAAGAAATGGTTCGTCTCATTGGAGTTTCATTAATACATATATTGCTAATAAATTGTCAAAACTTGCCAACAAAGAGGAAAATTCACAAGTTTAAGCTTTACACAATTCAAATGCAATTGAATTTTATATCATTTTTGAACGACAAACACCGCGAATAATTTCATCACGGGGATAGATTTCAACCAGCGCCCCCCCCCCCCCCCTCCCCGTATAACTTCTACTTCCACTGAACATTGTCGTTCGATTCTTGATTTTAAAAATACCACCAAGATGATCACAAGACATGAACTAAGTACAACTAGAATCCTCGAAAATCAGGTGTAAAATCTTTCAGAGAACGTGTCAGAGTGGAACCACACGCGACGACGCCAGGATCAATGTCAACACGTTATGAACCTGTCGACCAACATGGCCGCCGCCATATTGAAATTTATGCAATGTGAACTCGATCGCGATCGTGATCGTACTCAGACAAAACTCATCGTTGTACAATCATAATCAACCTCACCAGTCAACTCTTGTTTCTTTTGCGGTCCATTTCGTTGATCAAAGCATGGGAATGTGATCAAGGCCCTGCTAGTGCTACACCGCCTACCTCTGTGAACACTTGTCCGCGATGTATACTGTCTTTGTTGGTCGTAATAGTCGTTCTGGAATGAAAATTTGTGAACAACCCAGCCGATTCTTCTATTGTTTTAACGTTCTCTCTCAACACTTCCGGACAACTTATCTGATGCATACCATACTTCACACCTTCCACTCTTTCACCAGGTCACAGTCCCTCACAGTCCCTCTGGAGGGACTGTGACCAGGTTAAAAGTTGCAGTGAGCGCTTATGTGTAGACAATGCAGGCATCAGCTGGTAGCTACGCAGAGCGTGTGAACTAAGGATGGCGGGAATATTTTAAAGCGTAGCGGGGAGAATCAAAACGTAGCGGGGGGGGGGGGGGCGAAAGCGTAGCGGGACCGCTATGGCCTGGGGATAACACTGAGTTTTGTAGTTTTATCAATCTAGTAACATTTAAACTGTTCATGCAGTCACTGATCATGTGCCCCAAAGAATTTTCTTTCTCTTCAGCCGTTTTGGTTTGGTGTTATAGTAATCAGTATGTAGTTTGCCACAGCCCCCGGCCTCAAACCAGGGAAAAAAAGGGTGACGCGCTGTTGTTCAAGTGACGCGCGCGCTGACCAGAAACATTTCTTTTTTTTTTTTTTGGCCTAACATGACTTTTTTTTGACAACATCACACAATGTAATACGTTTTGAAACTGAATACTCCGACGTATTCTGTGTCCCCTTTGCTAAAAAATACGGTATGCGATTACCATGTAAGGAGATGATGACGTCAAGACAGATTTGTAGTGCGTTTGGTCTTGGATGGTGCACGAAGTTTTGTCGAGGTAGCTTGTGTATTTATTTCCTAAATGGGAGATATTAGGGTCGATCTAAAAGAAGGCCGAAAAATGTTATGATACTCTAAGCGAGCTGAACTCCAATGCGAATGGTTGGATAATTTGGAGGATGTCTAGACTGATCTCGTCTCATTAAGATTATTTGGCGGTCAGTATTTCAACTGCGTCACAAGTTTGCGTCGAACGGTCCACGAACGATATTTTAGAAATCTGGAGACATGGCACATCACAGTTTTATTTTAGTATTTTATTTACAAAAGATGTAAGAAGCAATGATTTTGTTGAAAATTCTGAAAAAAATATAGGAAGATTTGATCGCGAACACATTTTCACTTGGGGGTCAACTAGCCCTGCGTACGATGCTGTGTGTTCCGCTACAGCTAACCGCCCCGCTCACCACAGCCCTGCAAAGACCCGTACGTTGGGTCGGTGACTTCAAATCCATTTTGGGACTTGACGTAAAAAGCCAAATTACTGCCGAAATTCAGCGTTCTTGGGCCCAAGTCGTATCCCAGCCTACCTCTGCTACTCGATCGCTTCCAAAAATGACAGTCTTTTATTCACTTCTCGTAAATAACCGTCGATGTCGGCAACTCTCTCGCTGGCCCTGCGTACGATGCTGTGTGTTAGCTGCAGCACATAGCATCGTACGCAGGGCTAGGGGTCAACATGGGGTCGCAGCCATGTTGCCTCAAAACTTATTTCTGTCTGCACTCAAAACTCAAAATGTCGCATATGAACCTGAAAAATCGATGTAATTTTGTCAAACTTCGGCGAAATTTCAGCCTATAGACAAAATTTCATCTAGGTAAGGTAAATTTACTGAAATTTGATCGACAAATAATCCTGAGCTTGAACGTGACAGCTCGCCTTCTCCGGGAAGTCATGCATCCGGCCAGCTGCCCATATGGCCGGGTGCATGAGATTGTTTTCAAGCGACGGCGGCAGACCGTACGGGGCTCTGGATATGAACCTACCGCCGGTGTAGCTGTAATAACTGTTGCGTTGTTTTTAATCACCACGGACGAAGTCCGAGGGGACTTATAGGTTTGGTCATGTCCGTGCGTCCGTCCGTCCGTTCACGCCTAGTACCCAACCCCATACAGATGCACGTCGATTTGTTTCACAATGCTTTCAAATTTGGCCGTGTTAGAGGACTTTTTAGTTTACCTCCATATCCATAGACTCCCATGTATAAGGCAGTTCTCCATAGACTCGCATGTATGATGCCAAGAAAAATAAAAATTTAGTTTCTCATCGTATTCATATTGCCTAAAGGATGCAGTGACACAGTTTTTTTGTCCCCACGGATAAAATCCAGGGGGCTTATAGATTGGCTCATATCCGTCCGTGAGTCCATCAGTGAGTCCATCGGTTCACGCAGATATCTCAGACATTTTGACAAAATATCATGTGACCTTGGTGACCTTTGACCTCAAATATACATTATTGTCCATAACTCAGTAACCACATGTGCTAAACCTTTCATATTTGGTATGATGGGACACCTTATGACGCCACATATTGTATGCCACTAATTATGTGCATATCTAATTATGAGCGAGCCAATAGAGCAAGAGGTCTGATTTCTGGTATATAGGGATAAGTTAACAATATAATTTGTTTGACAAAACTTCACGTGACCTCAATGACCTTTGACCTCAAATATACATATTTGTCCACAACTCAGTAACCACAAGTGCTACACCCTTCATATTTGGTATGAAAGGACACCTTATGACACCATATATTGTACCTCATTAATTATGTGCATATCTTATTTCGAGCGAGCCAATAGAGCTAGAGGTCTGATTTTTGGTATATAGGAATAACTTAGCAATACAATTATTATGACAAAATGTGACGTGACCTCAATGACCTTTGACCTCAAATATATATATTTGTCCACAACTCAGTAACCACAAGTGCTACACCCTTCATAAATGGTATGATGGGACACCTTATGACACCACATATTGTACCTCATTAATTATGCGCATATCTAATTCTGAGCAAGCCAATAGAGCTGGATGTCCGATTTTTGGTATATAGGGATAACTAGAAATCTAAATATGCCCATCTAAATATTAGACATCTACCATCGAGAACAAAAGAAATTTGCTGTAATGTGAATATTTAAGGAGTTTAAGCAATTCCCGCTATAAATAAAGAACCCCTGCCTCAAACTCCACAAAAGTTGCTAGACATATTTGCCGTTGTCATGCCATTGCTTCGTTTAATAACCAGTTAATCAAATGCCTCATTGACAGGAGGAAATTCAAGACCATATTTGAATAGTAGTATATATTGTCCTCAAAATTACTCTATCACGGCCCAAGTACTCATTGCCTTCAGCAATACTGCCGTGTTAGGATTGAGATAAAGTTTTACTAAAATGTCACGCCTGCCCAATTCAAATCGGTCAGAACACCGCACTGTAGAGACACTAACACTGCACTGCAGAGACACTGCAAGTCTGCACTCAAAAATGAACATCAATAACAACGGTCGCGAATATCATAAGGGCAAATCCTTCAGTGAAGACGTATCAAGCTTGATTGTTCAAAATATAAGGGAATGTGGTGGCAATCCGGAATCTGGCAAAGTACCACGAGGAGCTTACAACGAAACAAGAAGCGTTTTAAGATAAGCGTGGATGGAGCCAGAAAAGTTTGGAAGAGGTATATCAGGAAAGGTTCCCTTCAACCGACATGGAGGAGACACCGTCCCAGGAAGCTCCTACACGATGATACAGCTTATTTTGAAGGGCTGAAGATTCAAAGAACCGGAATTACATCGAGAGCAATGAAGGTGAAGTTAGCTGAAGTTTCAGCGTCCGATTAAAGTGAGAGAACAATTATAGACGCGCTGTTCGTAATTACTTTACCGATGGACTTTGGACGTACAAGAGGAATATTATTATTATTATTATTATCCTTTATTTCAGGTCGATAACCCATACAATAAAAGTATATACTAAGAAAACATTAAAATATTAAAACAGATCTAAAACTGGTGAATAAAAATCCCTAATAGAGAATACTCCGACTGTGTTTCCAAAAGCTGGAATGAAAATAAGATTCGGAGTGTACACAGCTGTCAATAACAATATTTCTACTGGCCAACAGACGTTGACCAAATGCAAATAACATCCTACGATGCAATGATGTAAAATTCAAAATATTTCTAATAGCAAAATTATGACTCATACTAACATCACGTCTAAGATCAAGACTAACCGCATCGTATTATTATAGGCCACCTTCAATTTTGACATTTGTTTAACACTATATTTACACCAAACATTTAAACAGTAAACACTGTATTAAAAACTTTTAAAAGAGTGCACTTCACTTTCTGAGAACATCTGCCAAAATTGCGAACAATGAAGTTGGCTCTGACGTACAAACATCGGAGCTGCCTTTGCATATCCACATCATCGTCACGGAGGAAGACATAACATATCCTAAATATTTTTTGCTGTTTACAAAATTTAAAGGTTTCCCATACAAATATACACAAGGGATTCTAGCTGGTTTCCAGGACTTTGGGAAAATTGCCATACACTCTGTTTTTTCAGTGTGGAAAAGAATATCATGTTCATCTCCATAATGCTCACAAATGTTTATCAATTTCTGTAATGCTTTAGTTGAAGGACATATCAGAACTAAATCATCTGCATAAAATTAATCATTAATACTGCAGTTAGCCAAACAGCATCCAACACCAGCCAGCTGAAGCTTCCGACTTAATTCGTCAACATAAACAGCAAATAAATTAGGTGAAAGGACGCTAACTTGACGCACACCATTGATGACGCTAAAAGGTTTTGACTTGGCTGATACCCAACGGACAAAGAATAATTGTCGACTATACCAGAACTGTAAGATTCGAATAATGAAAAGAGGAATTTTATTCCTAATCAATTTTCCAAACAGGGTCCAGTGGTTTACCCTGTCGAAGGCCTATGGTAGCATCCATAAAACAGAGAAACACTTTTGTAAAAGTCAACAATTTCCTTCAACACAAAAATACACATGTCAGTAGAATGGATTTCTTTTGAAGTCAAACTGGAGATCACTCGTTTTTAACAAGGTATCGATTCGAGATAAAATACATAACTCCAACAATTTCGAGGTAGCTGTGACAATTGCAATAGGTCTATAATTATCTACTGATGTCATGTCTTTGTCTTTACAATGGGACATATAGTCGAGCGCATGAGGATCTCTGGTAGATAACCATGAATAAAAAAGCTAGTTAGACACATGCTCAAATAAAACACAGAGGACATGACTTGCATAAATCAAACGTTCCGCAGCGATACCATCATTACCAAAGCCTTTCCCCGTTCTAACTTATTTAAACACTCTCTGGTCTTATTTACAGTAACTACCATTCCATTATGAAAATTGATCTTATCAAACTGCTTTATCATCACACCTTGGAACAGAATTCAGTAGATTTTCATAGTGATTTTTCCACATATTGGCGATATTCTCATTACCACTATAACCATTCACACTAGAGGAAGAGGAGAGAAACGGCCAATTGTAGAATGCACAGTGTTCCAAAACTTACGTGAGCCTCCCTGTGTCAAGTTGTACGCCATAGCCTCCGCCCTAGCTCTACCCTCGTCTTTTTTGCATGCCCTTAACACAGATTTAAATTCGGCGCGCGTTTTGTGTATGAGATCGAACAATGGACCAAATCTGGATCTACCATTTGCCACCCAGAGTCTAAAAGCATCACGAGCGGCATTGTGGAAATTACGCACCTGTTCATCCCACTCGGCGACTACATTGCAACCCCGGGATTTGGAGGGCTTGGAAGTAGGAATGCTATTACAAATGTTGCCGAGGAAAGGTTTGCAATTAAGCCAATTTACGCTATACCCATGCAGGCGTACATGGATTTGTTGTATACTATTGATCCAAGGCGAATCAAATTCATGGATGAGTCCAGTTTTAAAACACGCATATGAGCCGTCCTGTCTATGGACATTCACTTGTTGGAACGCCATCCGTCGAAGTTATCCGTTACCATCAAAGCCCAAACGTAACACTCAATTTGTTAGTCGGACTCGATGAAATAATGCATGTTAAGAAAAATGACGGCGCTTCTGATTCGGCGACGCACTTGGATTTTATAACGCAATGTGTGACTCAGTGACCGAGATGGGTCAAATCGGAGATGCATGTTCTTATCGTAGATAATTGTCCAACTCATCACAGCGCGAAGTCGCCTAGGTCTTAAATGCATGGTTAGCTATACAAGGAATCGAAGTAATTTACACATCAAAATACTCGCCCGAATTTAATCCTGCTGAGAACAGTTTTGGGAAAGCCAAGCACTACATCCAGCATGACCCAATACTGTCACGGCTTACGTATCGTAACATTCCATTGGCGATCTTTTCTGCGCTCGACAATGTCAGGCCAGCTGATTTGCGTGGGATTTTTACCGGCAAACGGGCTATTTGAATACGTAAAAGTTTGCAGTTTTACAAATGGAAAAAAATACCCATACATTCAAATGCAATGATTATCCTAAACATATGACTGATAAATACATGCATGGCGTCAGCTTTCTGATTCATTTTTCCATTCAATTTTTCTGCGATTTCGGGAGATGGCAACGCACTTTCGTGGCCCTACCCTTTGATTGTTTTGTCACTGTCGTGTATGGCTCACGTCATGCCGCGATATAGTTTTCTACCCGACTTGGGACCACTATGATGATAAATTCGTATAAATTCCTACTTGTTTTCGTTTCTTTGTAGATCATAGCAATCAATTTTTTTCCGGGAGAGAGGATGGAATTCACACGTATGTTGTGATTTATGGAGTACATTGATTTGAGAAGTAAATCAAGTTTGTTATTTTTTCTTTTCTTTATAACTCACTATTATTCGATGTAGTAAGGCAGTACGCACACAGGACATGATCGTTCAGTACTTGCTTCACCATGAAATACTCAAATGTTTTTCTTACAAATTTGTGTGGACAGAAAACGGTACATTCCCTCACATATTCGTCGTTAACGAAAACAAATGAAAGTTAACTACAAAAATCAAACAACATGACTATACATCACGGAAACAGTAGGAATAACTAATGTTATGTAGTAAATAACTGATGGGAAAAATTGTATTAGAAGAAATATCAAAGCATCGTTGCCGTGAATGAGACGGCCTCACCAGTTAGAGTTTTCAGTGAAGAGTGAAAAAGACTAATATCATAAATGTTAATAAAAGTACTCAAGTCATGAACAACGTATTTCCTCTAGCTACTACAACTTGCAAACAATCATTTTGAAATTACTGAGACATGTTGAACAAACTACCGTCACGACTGCTTCATACTATTCTGTGATTCATGTACATTGCAGTCAGTCTGTTCATCATCACGAAAAAAGTACCAAATCTACTCTTTAGTTTCTGGAGAGGTAGGCGACTGACCGGTTGGAAACACGACATCTTGCGGCAGTGGTGGTGGCAGGAAAGAATACGGCATGCCAACCTATGTGTTGTGAGTGGTAGACGTGTGGGTTGACAATGGCGGAGTTGAGAAAACTTGTCGACCGGCAACGTATGTGTACCCACTCAGAGTAGGTTGTACAGACATGGAGGGTGAGTATCCAAAGCCTTGGTAGCCGTCTGGGCTGTAAATCGGGGGATATGGATACGTATACGAAGTGGGATACGAATATATCCCAGTTCCATAGTGAGATCCAGAATTGTGGCCTCCTAGAGGGTATGAAGTTGAAGCAATCTCTGTCGTTGGCGATGTACCTTCACACAACTGACTAGAACTCTCCCTATCCAACGTTGCATTAAACTGTTCTTCAGCGGACTGCACGGTACGACTAGCTCCTGGACTTGTGTCTGCATGAAAATGGCACAAACCATGCCAAGACGAGGCATCGCTCAGATAGAATTCTCTTGACTACCCATCTTGCTTACTGGTATGGCTAGAGCGATTAATAGCGTTAAACAGTTAGGGGCCTTCTCCATGAACTCAAACTGGATTTCTTCCCACGAGAATTCTTATATTTGTTTATAATCCTTTGTCATCAGCTTGCTCATGTACCCATGCTTTCTCTGACTCTACCGAGAAATTTCTCTTGAAATTTCACTCATCAACGCCATAATGAAGATATCCTTCAGGCTAGTTTCAGTATGTTCTTCACAGATATCTCTTCATTTGAAGCCTACATTTACACAAATCAAGTATAGCTGAGAAGTCAGGAGGATGTGGACGAGAACTTTTGAAATAACTTTTGCAGTCCAACTGCATTCTTACAAATTTCTGAATTGGGTCTTCAGGAGTTGATGTGCATGTTTTAGCTTATTCACACTTCTTACATAATTGTGATCTAAGTCAGTAGAAGTGACAAGTTTTGTTTGGGGTTGTATATCTATGAAAGGATTTGGGGAAAGTGTACAGGACAAACACTTTCAAGTATATAGAATGCCAACACCATTAATAGATGAAACAAAATTCATGATAGCAGAGCTAAGTCCATCTGTTTTTATTGAGATACATGGAGGGATAACAGTGTCAGTCATCATCATGAAAAGTAATTTGCCAATTCTGTTATATGCTCTCTACAAACACTCAAATTGATATTTATAGGTATTCAGCTATTTTATTATTTACAAAACTTTGTTTGTGCTGTAAAATAAGTGATTTTAACATACGACAACGGTCAAGGTTACATGATTTTCCCCATAATTTATTAGAATGCATGATCTTTTTTATTGTTTTCTATCCTTGATGAATCTGTACTGTAATATGTATATCAAACACAATATTATCTGACCTGAAATACTAAATAAAGTAAAAAAATCTGAATTTAACCATATATGTTATAAACAATATTCATAATGAAGAAAACATACCCACGCAATGTTAGGGCCCATGCTGTTTTTGATGTTCTGTCAGCTGCATGGAATAACTGTGGTCTTGAGGTGAAAATGGTTCTATAGATGTGATATAAAAAAGATGAAATGGCTACTTTGCATGCCTTCAAGATAAAAAATGCCTGTCAAAGGTAACAACAATAGGTCAAAACGAATCAAGGTCAAACAGGTCAAAGTAAGTCACATTGTTTGCTTGCTTGCTTCATTCAATCCCTTTCAATTTTGGTGCCTGACAAAAAATTGAATTTACAACTGTCAATGTGAGTTGTTTCAGATTTCTCGAGTTTTACAGTCTATCCTAAATAGGACTGCACCTGGCAATTGGTTGAATATGATGTAAACTGTTTGAAAAGACAAGTAATCACTATTTCAATCATGTATACACGAGAATGTTTTCGTTTGAAAACTACTATTCCAAAGTTTGTGCACTTTGATTTTATATGTGAGTAATATTATAAAATTACATATGTATCGACAGTTATAGTTAGTACTGTATGCACATAAAATTGCTCGTGATGACTTACTGTCAGTGGATGAGCTTTAAAATTCCCATTCAAAATGAAAAAGCTGGGATATCTACCACTATGAAACAATCAATACACACCTGCATCCGATGTTGACATTCCATGAGGATTTCCTTCCTTCCTCCTTTGAATCGCTCCTCTCTTCGGGTGATGATACTGGACAAATTGTAAGGCTCTTCTGCACTATAACATGTAATGGTGATGCCATTTTGTTAGTGTCAGTGTTACTTCTCCTTGGCCTGGAGTAGTGCATTTTAAATGTCTCTTTGAAGTGTTAAATGCTGGAGATGTTTCAGCATTTCGTTTGTTGACATTCTGTGCAATTTGACTTCTTATGCAGTTGACAGATTCAAAGAGCCTGTACACCTTCCTGATACAGTTGCGACTGTATATTCCTTCAGCAACATTTATGTTTGTCAATGATAATACAGCATTCCTGAATTTATCACTTTCTCTTTTTAAATTCAACTTTACCTCATTGGACTAATAGTAGAAGGCCACAGATAAAACATCAAGTTACCGCCTCCTGCATCTCGATAGTTGGGGACTGACTTCACAAAAAAGAGTACTGCACTTTTTTACCAGCAAAGTTTGTAAGAAAACTTCGGACGGTAGGCCTACATGATACACCGACTCCCGGTTGAACATGAATGTTCTAAGCCCGAGATCACCGGCGTTTGGTTTGCTTCGATTTTGAATTGTCAGGTGACTTGTGGCAGGTCACTGCAAGCGCTATGACGTCACCAGTACAGATATGGACTAGCGTTCTGAGAAAGATGGTCGGCGGCGAATACCTTTGGGACCTTAGCGTAGTGTAGCGCCCCCATTAGGCAAAGAACGAGTCTGTCATCGCCATTTACAATATCTCAATAACAATAATTTGTTCTGTAATTCGAAGAGTTCAAGCGTCTTTTGTCGCACCACTGAGGCAATGTGACCTATTCTGGCTTTAGTGGGCTTTTTAATGTGCGGACGAACATAGTTTAGTTATATCATCACTGACAAGTTCTGCCTCATCTGTTACATCACAATCACCTGTGTGTACTTCTCAGGCATATGTACACACAGTTACACGTCTATGGGGGCATAGACGCCGAGCGGAATAGACCGACCACAGGTGACTGTGGTTACATCAACCGAGCCTTTTCAGAAGTAAAAATTCTGGAATGAGGAGTGGTTTTTGTCTGCTCGCCTCCCATGCCCTTATGTGGTTCGACATGTGACATGCGTCATGTGGTTCGACGCCCTGATGTGTGGTATCATTGGCGGGATCTGTGTGGATGCTTATATTCATTCAATCCTGGTGTTTCCAGTAGGCAGTTGAGCTCAGAGTTGCTGGGCAGGTTTTTGATTGTGCCTGGATGAGCTGTGTCGTCAGTTTGTTCCTCCCTTTATGGAGTGTTGCTGTTCACCTGCGACTCCCGTGGTACTATGCACTGCATGCCTTCGGAGGCTTCCATTGATTGACTGACTTCGATCGAGGTTAACTGCTCGTTCAGTAATCTCTCTGTAGTATCTTTCACCTAAGCCTTGTTCTTCGCACCATCGAAGGAAGTCTGGTGATAACCGGGGGGGGGGGGGTACTTGCTCTGAAAAGTGGTAGGGGTGTGCGGCCGCACATAAAAAACCCGGGGCCCATTTTAGACCTAAAATCTCGTTATTTTGGGACCCCATTTAGACCTTATGACCTTTGCCCCAGGTCAAAATACGGTAGTTTTCAATCGGATTCGAACCCACAACATACGGCATCAGTCGCCTAGCTGAGAGGCCTGAGACAGAACCAGTCGGCTAAATCTCCACTCCCAAAAAAGAGTGGTTCAATAGCCGGCTAAGTTGTTACATTTTTCTGACTGAGACCTTTCAACACGTGTAGAGTTCGTGAAGCACTCACGCACGCACGCATGCTCACTATCATACATCGCACATACACACTTAGACTTGGTCAAGTCGGGAATTTTAAAAAATAAAATCATTTATAATAGTTTCTCTTGTGTCTCTCCTATTTCGTACAAACCTATCCGGAATTTGGCAGCTCACGCCAGGTTTTCCCAGCGATTGAATGCGTCACGTTTGAGTCTGCGCAGTAGTGAGTTAGTTTCTGCCGGATTCACCGACTTGGACTTCTTGCAAAGTACAGGCGGTGAGACGGACTGTGTACACAGTGACGTAGAGCAAATACAAAATGATTGACAGCCCCCGCCGTTATTCTGGCCAATAAGAAGAACGCTTGCTAATAAACCTCTGCATGCATTAAAAAGTTTGTTGTCATCTCCGTGCAAAGCTAGACATCGAGTACGTTTTATATCTGGGCGAATAATGGCATCAAGTTCGTACATCAACCGCGTTTTACAACTGATCGGTCGACCACCGCTAATCATGCGAGATTACCAAAGAAAGCTTGTTGAGAGTTACATTGAGGGAAAAGATGTGTTCGTCTGCGCACCAACCGGCAGCGGAAAATCACTGACATACGAAGTCGCTCCACATTGTTTTGATTTCCATCGCTTTGGGCACGTAAGAGAACAGGCTACAACTGTAAGGACGGTGTCTTTTTCCATCCTTGAATAACCGGCCACGATTTTCGCATTTTGTAACATGGGCCCAACAAACAACACAGATATTTTCACGCGTTTTCGGTGATAGAACAGAGGTCGTACCCGCACTCGACATTTTGTCAACAAGCCGTGTGAGTTTTATGCACGTCTCGTTTGGGTCAATTGGTAACTCCTCCCAATGTGTAAAATTTAGTGATGTCATCTTATGAATAAAATATGAGTAAAGAAAACGTCATCTCATGAATAATTTATAGCAACGCAAACCCTGCAAGAAAGCCAAGTCTGTGATTCCGGGTGAAACTCCGCTGTATAGCGTTCACTCCACCATCGCCTTCACCCTACTCATCGCGTCCACTCACGCGCGCATTTCACATGAGAGCAAAATACGAATCATTGCGTTCACTCCACTCAAACATTCACAAATCACAGGACTTGAACCAAGTCTACGTCATACAGAGAGTGGCGAAAAGTTCCGTTACAGTGATCGTGGGTTACGAAATGTATGCTGTAATGCTTTGTATCGTGTGAGCGTTAGATATCTCCCAAAGAAAAAAAATCGACGAATAAATATGGCGATAGTGCAGAAGATGACTTTGAAAAAACTGACGCTTGTATGAAAAATTCACCGATGAGTGTATAGCTGTGATGAATGTGTCAATTGTTTTGAACAACACCCAAACAAAATCCGGTTCTTTGATTTCCAGTTCTAGCATATTTCACAAAGTCTTAGTCCATGTTTTCGAGCCATGCTTCCAGTTGTTTCTCCCGCGGCGTGTCTATGTTCTGTTCTTGTAAATCCTGTTCATCGTCTCACAATGTTTACAATTTTCCAAAGATATGAACAACAGAATAGCTGCCGGCCGCGCCAGTTGACAGGACCACAATGTCTGAACAACGTCTGAGTAATGGGTTTATCATGAAATGTTGAGGTCAAAATTGGAGGAGTGGTTTAACAGATTTACTTCGGCGGGTAGAACTTTTCTATTTCGCGCCACGATCTTTTGAGTTTGGCGGGGTGATGTTTTTTCCCTTTAGTTGAGCGACAGCTGGGGATATCTTGCGGTACGACGCGCTGGCGGCTGGGCCTTTGTTTTGACGTTTTGAACACATCAGTTATTTCAGCAGTAGATTTCAGTAGCATGAAATGTAAACAGTGACCACGAATACTTGTAAATGTAACACCGAGAAAAAAGTGGGAAAAGACCTATACCACTACATTCGTAGTAACCGATTATCTGATTGGCTATTTACTGGTCACATACAGTCGTGTGGTGGCGCTTTAAAAAACACGATTTAGGGGGTCTATCAGCCAAGGTCTGATTTCGGGAAGCATCCAGCTGCCCGGAGCGGAGACCTTGGCAAGCGAAGATGACCCAGGATAGAAAATACGGATAGTTTTCAATCGGATTCGAACCCACAACATACGGCATCAGTCGCCTAGCTGAGAGGCCTGAGACAGAACCAGTCGGCTAAATCTCCACTCCCAAAAAAGAGTGGTTCAATAGCCGGCTAAGTTGTTACATTTTTCTGACTGAGACCTTTCAACACGTTGTAGAGTTCGTGAAGCACTCACGCACGCACGCATGCTCACTATCATACATCGCACATACACACTTTATCGAAGCGAAGAAACGAATTTCAACGCTTTAACTGGGCGAACGATAACCTCGGGGACAATTCTGTCCACCAGCAGTGTTACCGACCCAGGATAGAAAATACGGATAGTTTTCAATCGGATTCGAACCCACAACATACGGCATCAGTCGCCTAGCTGAGAGGCCTGAGACAGAACCAGTCGGCTAAATCTCCACTCCCAAAAAAGAGTGGTTCAATAGCCGGCTAAGTTGTTACATTTTTCTGACTGAGACCTTTCAACACGTTGTCATAGTGTCAAAATTTGCAAAAACGTAATCGGGAAATAAGCAGCATTTGCATGACCGAGTTACCGGCAGAGCCTACTATACTGCATTTACGGCTATGTTGTTGCTGGCCAAGCCATGATTTCCGAAAAACATTTTTTGAAATACTAAAAAATTTGAGTGAAAGAAACTATCTTTCACCCTCACCAAAGTTTTGTCCAGCTTCTGAAATTATCAGTTATCTGCAGTTACAGTCTGACTGGTGATTTTTAAAATGCCAAACTACAAGAAGCCTCGCCGTTCGCCCATAAGGCACTGCTAGTTTCCCCATGGTCTACCTGTTATGATAGAAGTAGTAGAGCCACTTTGTTTCGATACTTTCTATTGGGCAAAATTCTTCCATATATGGAGTTCTGACCAATTAGTGACAGTGTTTTAAAACAAAGTCTATATTTACTTTGGCTAAAGCCAGGGGGTCTCTTTCAAAAGATATCGATGCTTATTGAGTGCAGCTCAAAACCCTGAAAGGAAGACGGGAACTGACAGTTCGAATTTGTTCTTGTGTGGCACTCAAAAATCGACCCCATTTTAGACCCTCGTTTACTGTGAATTGATACCCCCATTTTAGACCAAGTTGCTGAAATACCCACCCCATTGGGTGGCACGTATACATATTGGCAAGTAATGGAAGTACCTCCCGGGGGTGACAACTCCGTTTTAGATTTTAAAAAATGCTGAACATAACTGTCCGCACCACCTAGTACAGCAAGGGATGAGGAGAACCAGGAGATAGCCTCGTCCCAGGGTATAGTGCGCATATCCTCTCTCCCGGCCATTTACATTACATTAAAAACAGGGTTGTTACAACTTATTGTGCACTTTAAATTAAGAAATCATATTTTCAGTGGCTCATAATTATATAATAATGATTTTAACGTCGGTAAATTCGTGATATCACTGTGGAGGTAAGCTCCACCTGTCATAATGTTTATATTTGACCAATATGTCCCAGAATCCTTTGAATCCCACATCGTGCGATGTCGTGTAAGAAGTAACCCAAGCAAGATACCGATCAATGGAGTGTGTGAGTGTTTTATTTTTCATAGTAATTATCATATCCCTTGCTTTGTCATGTAAATAAAGTTTACAGTATAGTAATTTGTGTAAAGTAAATCAATTTGATTTCATAAATAACTGCCGATAACTGACAAAGCAGTTCAAAAGAACAGTAAAGTATCAATTGATCCTCGATAACAAATGTGAGTTACGTGAAAATCTAAGTAAGTCTTTAAAAAAATGAATGTGGATAACAATGTGTAAGGTTAATCTTGTTTACTGACTTATTATATGAAACTGACGAAATGAAATGGTGGTTCCTATTTCAAGACATTAGACATAAAAAATCCATTATGTCATCCTTTGAAGATGATATCCAATATAACTTTTATCAAGCAATCGTTCATGTATGATGCTTCATAGGAGGATTAATACAAATCATACAATCGCCAGGAAGAGGCGGGAAGCTGATGTTATTTTGCCATGTTTACGAAAAATTTCCGTCTTTAAAATTAGCGTCCAACTTTTGAAATAACGATATTAAAACTTTGAGTTAACACCGAAGTGTAATTTTGTGAGATCAATTTTGCTTTAATCGATGTCGGTAACTATAGTCTTCAGTAGCAAATTGCATCAACTTGAACAAAGTCCCTACGAATTTCTGATGCGATGTACAAGGACTACTTCAAGTGGTAGTGGTTTAGAGGAAATTTATGCCTACCTATGACTTACTGTGTAGAAATGCTATTTTTACTGTGTAAAGGGTATCGATACCGAAGACACGTACGAAATGAGAGTTAATGAAACTTATGAACTCTTTCTTAAATATGATTAAAGGGGGGTGGCCGTCGGAACTGCGCGTGTGCGACGTTCTTGTTTATAAACAATGTATTTCATGCATGATATCTAGATGCATCACTTCAACATAGCTGCAACATATAAAATTTACAATATTCATTGTTAACAAGCATGTTTCAACTTTCATCAATCGCCAACGTACCCTACATACAGTATTTACATCAGTAGTGGGGGGTCCCTGGCAACCTTTGAGCAGAGTTCCGACGACCACCCGTTTAAGTCATTAACTAATTGTATTCTCCTTTAACATTGCAAATAGAAAGTAATGTATTGGTTCTAAAAACTTAAAAGTATTCGTGTAAATTTTGCGGAATCAAAACTCACCTATATTGAGTATTGCAAAACCGTCAGATTAGCAGGAATAAAGCACCTACAATGACTTGTAGTGTTATCTATGCAATATTCATATACGATTGCTTCACAAAACATAAATTTGTGACTTTATTCCTCCTGTCACTCATTTGTTTTTAGCAAGTCAGTGTATTACTTCAACTATATTCTTGGGAATTCGTAGTACTACGTTACAGGCCATACTAAAGATTAATATTGCCTTCCTATTTCTTATGGAACGATCAAAATTATGCACAGTGTAAAACTTTAAATGTATTAATATCAGAAACAACTTCATTCATAAAAAGTAATTAATTTATTGGTTAAGCGGCGATGTAGCTTCCGAACTAACTCGCATGTGGATGATACTTATAATAATACTTGACATGAAATCAAGGCAAGATTAAAGCGTTTCGCGTGAATCACATGTGACCTAAGGAGTCACTAGGGTCAGAGTTAGGGATATTGTACAAGCCAAAGGCCCCAAGGAAACCTGTTATAGCTCGTATCCAAATGTTTATGTCCACTTATCTTGACGCTGGTCGAAATAGTTTCAATAAATCGTTTCAAGTATTCCCTTTTCAGTAGAAAGACCACTCTCTGTATCCACGGTAAGCACATTCGGAATTTCCTTTACGGCGGACCATTAATCCAGAAAAATATTGGTCAAGTCGATTCGGGTGCATGTTGCAATGCCACCAACGCTAATTTATTATAAACACGGCAGAATGTAATAAATAAGCGAAATTAAAGGTGCAAAAGACTTCTGGTAACGGTTGATCAGTTCCCTGTAAGATACGCAGAAAAATATAGTTCAGTATGTTTTCGAATCAACAATAAAAAATTGATGCATCAGCACTAGTTCTGTATCTATTAAGCCATAGGAGCTGCTCCCACGCCCGAGAGACTATATGAAGTGCTGATGTAAATACCTCTTTTCTTCTAGTCTATTCATAATTTTCCTGATATTGCGGCTTTTGAAAGTTCGTGCGACATACATGTATTATACGTACTAGTTTATCCTTCGCGAAGTCCCAATACATCGCCATCAAATATATGAAGTGAGGATTATTCGTTCACTATTCTTGTGAAATTACATTTATTCCCCGGTTACCGACTTTGATCAGAGCTGTGCAGTTTTGATATTTTTCTTGGCTAGAATTTATAATATATGACCAGAGCTTTCAGAAACAAGGCCTCCATCGCTATTGAACTATAGATTGTTGAAAAAATTGACAAAGCAGTAAACGAGCTGTTGCGAGATTTTGTACTGAAACTTGTTTGTAGCCGTCAACTTTCTCCTGCCCATGCTTCAGCATTTCCAAACCGATAAATTGCAAAAAAATATTCAAACACTGACCTGCAGCTTCGTATTGATAGAGCGCGTCTATCTCTTGCGATGACAGTGCTCTGTAAAAGACTTTTAGGTCACTGATACTTGCATCGCTTCCGAGGTCATTGCTAGGATTCACGCTGTCAGCTCCCACTGCAAAGTCTAATGACAGGCAAGAGAATACATAAAAATGACGAGTAACTTTAAAAGGCTCTGTAAAATTTCTGTCTCTGCTCAGTTTGCCTGTTCATATTCAACTTTCAATATGCAATGAAAACTTACTTGTGTATTTATGGTCTGCAGTGTTTTCAGCTGCATGTGAATCAATGTCTGGTGTCTGCTGTACACCATCAAAGTACATGAATAAATGATTGATGGGGTGGAAGGTCATCGTGACATGAAACCATTCTGCGCTAGGAAAGTTGTCCTTTGCGACTGAGTAGACGTTCAGTTTTGTCTTCGATTTTATTGTTCTAACCATGCACTCGAGTCGTGGTGGCGCCATTTGACGAACAAAAATTGCAACGCCCCTTCCGTTACCGGTCTGACCACCAGATGAGACGATGTAACGTGGATTAACCGGATTCCCATCAGCGTTATCGGCGAGATGTGTATCGAAATAAAGCCAAAATGATATAGTTATGCCATTTGAACACTGACTTTGGTCAGCTAGACAGGTTCCATCCATATCTCCAAAGTTTATCCAATTACTTTTTTTAAAATGGACCACACATGTATGGTGAATTTGTCTACTGAACGGCGAGGACGTCAAATTGAAGCTCCTGTTGATAGTTCCAGACTTGTCTCCGATGTTAGCGTATATGATGCTAGAGCAGGCGACACCCGGACAGGAGACCGTGGGATTTGGATCTGCTAATGCGCACTTGCCACTCAGGTCCCAGTACATATATGGAGTTAAATCTGTAACGAAATATATGCAAACTGTCAAAGGTATGATATACGCAGCAAACTTTAATACCAAGAAGGCCGTGGGAAAAGGATGACTTAATGATCAACCATACTCTTAATTGCTTAGTGACGAGTCACTAAGTCAAGTTATAGTTCATGATGGCTTCAGAGATGTGAGTGCAAATCAAAACATGCTGAATAAGCAGACACATGCATGAATGCATGAAAAATCAGACACACAAAGTCAAACTGGTGCAGTAAAAAAGTAAGCTACATGATATTCTAACGTCAATTGAGTGTAGAATAAAACGTTCGACAATAGACAAAAAATTTGTAACGTAGCTTCAACAATAAACCGATTTGATCGATGACTCTTCCATCGAAAGGCTAAAAGAATATGATTGGAAAGAAAGTCAAAACGCAAAAGCCACTTCGGGTTTCCCTTACCGAAACACGAGGGCGCTGTATCGGTCCATGTTCCCATATTACATGTGGAGGTTGACGTTCCGTACATAATGTAGCCAGCATCACATGAATAAGTGACATTGTTTGAATGATGGAGTGAACCAGAACGCGTGCCGTTGTCTGGGATACCGGGGTCGACACAGTCAGCTACAGAGAAATGAAGAGTAGCTGTATCAGCTGTATCTCTTCTTTGGAAGGCTTGGAACAAACAATGCTAATCTATGAAATGTCATGAATATACGATATTCAAAGTTTACTCTAATTCATATCCATTACGAAACATGGATGAAAGATACGTTTAATAGATACGTAAATATAACAGTCATCATCGAATTCGACATTATAGACTACCTGTAAGGTCATCCTTACATGACAATCCGTTCAGCAAGGTTTGACAACTTAAGAGTTTACTCAAATTACTGAGCAAGCCTGACCTTGAACGACTGTTATATTTTTTGGGTTTTTTGTATCCTTCAGTTCCTAGAGTTATGTCCTTCGAATAATATCTACCCTTCTTGTCTTTATAAAGCTGCATTTGACAAATTCTCTACAAAATAGAGCAATAGTAGCGATAGAGTTGTAACGTATCAAGACGAATGAAAACAATTTCAAAACAATATCTCTACTAACGATTACATAACTGATGCCAATGAAACTCCTTTTTTACGAAAATGACAAATATGATCCTACATTTGATGAATTTCAAACTCTGTTACACTTACCGCAGCATGTCGGTACAATACTGCTCCATGAACCATCTATGCAGTGAATTACATGTTACACTTACCGTAGCATGTCGGTACGATACTGCTCCATGAACCATCTATGCAGTGAATTACATGTTACACTTACCGTAGCATGTCGGTACGATACTGCTCCATGAACCATCTATGCAGTGAATTACATGTTACACTTACCGTAGCATGTCGGTACGATACTGCTCCATGAACCATCTATGCAGTGAATTACATGTTACACTTACGTAGCATGTCGGTACGATACTGCTCCATGAACCATCTATGCAGTGAATCACATGTTACACTTACCGTAGCATGTCGGTACGATACTGCTCCATGAACCATCTATGCAGTGAATTACATGTTACACTTACCGTAGCATGTCGGTACGATACTGCTCCATGAACCATCTATGCAGTGAATTACATGTTACACTTACCGTAGCATGTCGGTACGATACTGCTCCATGAACCATCTATGCAGTGAATTACATGTTACACTTACCGTAGCATGTCGGTACGATACTGCTCCATGAACCATCTATGCAGTGAATCACATGTTACACTTACCGTAGCATGTCGGTACGATACTGCTCCATGAACCATCTATGCAGTGAATTACATGTTACACTTACCGTAGCATGTCGGTACGATACTGCTCCATGAACCATCTATGCAGTGAATCACATGTTACACTTACCGTAGCATGTCGGTACGATACTGCTCCATGAACCATCTATGCAGTGAATCACATGTTACACTTACCGTAGCATGTCGGTACGATACTGCTCCATGAACCATCTATGCAGTGAATCACATGTTACACTTACCGTAGCATGTCGGTACGATACTGCTCCATGAACCATCTATGCAGTGAATTACATGTTACACTTACCGTAGCATGTCGGTACGATACTGCTCCATGAACCATCTATGCAGTGAATCACATGTTACACTTACCGTAGCATGTCGGTACGATACTGCTCCATGAACCATCTATGCAGTGAATTACATGTTACACTTACCGTAGCATGTCGGTACGATACTGCTCCATGAACCATCTATGCAGTGAATTACATGTTACACTTACCGTAGCATGTCGGTACGATACTACTCCATAAACCATCTATGCAGTGAATTACATGTTACACTTACCGTAGCATGTCGGTACGATACTGCTCCATGAACCATCTATGCAGTGAATTACATGTTACACTTACCGTAGCATGTCGGTACGATACTGCTCCATGAACCATCTATGCAGTGAATCACATGTTACACTTACCGCAGCATGTCGGTACGATACTGCTCCATGAACCATCTATGCAGTGAATTACATGTTACACTTACCGTAGCATGTCGGTACGATACTGCTCCATGAACCATCTATGCAGTGAATTACATGTTACACTTACCGTAGCATGTCGGTACGATACTGCTCCATGAACCATCTATGCAGTGAATTACATGTTACACTTACCGTAGCATGTCGGTACGATACTGCTCCATGAACCATCTATGCAGTGAATCACATATTGTCCAATCATGGTGAAACCATGCATGCATGAAAAGTAAAGTGAATTGCTGTGGTTTGTACTGCCAAAACTTTCACCATTCATTGGACTACCAGGATCGTTGCAGTTTGCTGTATTTCATCAATAAAATGAAAGTAAAGTCAGTTACAATAAAGTTCTTTTCGTCCGTTTCTGGTCAAGTTATTCAAAAGTAGCACATAAAATCAATATGCCATAAAGATGAGTGTGACACACATTGCTGTGATATGCACTATCAAGTACAGCGAAAATGTCTATGGTTATACGGGACAAATGAGAGAAAATCATGTTTGTAAGATCTTCAAATGATCAAGTTCAATAACACAATATGATAGGATTTTGTTGTAAAAAGTAACTGTTAAGCCACATAAAAATCTAGCCCATACTTATCAAATTGACGACAGCTTCACATCATGCAAAATCTGTTCAAAGTTATCCGAAGAGATTGACACGACTAATAAGTGTAGCTAGCATAATAAATACAAATTTGTATATTGACCTTTTTAAAAGTTATATGTTCTGAGATTGGCTGCATCAAGTCTGATGAATCCTAAAACAAAAACTTAATTGGCATAGATATTGATCGTAACAACTTATGAGTGAATTGGGAATTATTTCTTAGTTTCATGTCAAAAATTGTAACATGTATACTTGAAGGATTTCCAAAGTTTTGCTTTTATCTTTTAAATTAATTCCTCAGGTTTCAACGAACTTTGTTGCTGATTATAATCACAAGAAGACATGTATATGATTATAAAGAAAGGCATTTTGTAGTTTCTTGCCTATTATATTTGTTGAGGGCGTGCAAACGATATTCACGATGAGTTATTGCAGCCTTGTGGAATATTGGAATGTGAGAGAATTCAAAGGAGACCGGTCAAGGACAACTATACGAACGCCAAAAGTACTTATACCGAAACACGGCAGCATACTCGATTCATATCTTGTGAAGGTTCCGTTAGCCGTTTAACTTTTGATCAGTTTTCATTATTTTGTTATGTTTGTACATGACAGAATAGTGTTATGCCTCTAACATTACGGCAAAACAGCGAGTGTTCAAGTAGCAAACACTATCTATAAGTACATATTGTGCGACGTTATTCTTTAATCCGGATAGGATTTATTTGTCCACAACAGCCTTGTATATTGTACAGTGCTTCATGTTTGCAAGGCTGATCCTTAATATGTCGACATACTTCAGGAAATAAGTATTTAAGCAAAAATAATGAAATATCTAATATCCAAATTGCGGCTATTGACCCTCGAAATGATCAATGTCTCGCACATTTGAACAGATGCACAAAGTATAAATGCATACCGACAGAAGTTTAATAACATTTCCTTGCATACCAAAAAGTTACAATAATTGATGAAGAACGCAATTTACAGAGTAAATTGCGTTGCCATCAAATGTACAGGTATACCAACAATAAAAAGTGTAGCCTATCTGAGTATATATTAATCGAAATTATCTCACCATGACATGTTGGGGCGTTGCTATGCCAACTACCATCCAAACATACAAGGACCGACGGTCCGACCATTGTATAACCAGCATCACACGAAAACTTAGCTACACTGCCGTGAGTCTCCACGGAACCCTCTTTGTCACCATTTGTTGGACTAGATAACACGGGACAGTCAGCTGTATGTAATTGACAAGATAACAACAGGGTTTGTTTGTCATTCGAAATAAAAACGTCGCTTTAGGTACATTTTGTCCATCGATTACCCCTTTTCTCGAGTCAGAAGTATGCAAAAAATGCTTTTTTACACTATGTCTCGAAGCATCAGGTTCGGAAAAGACAATTTGCTCATTGGTATCATGCTGTGCCATCGTTTATGTAAACTCAGTGAATTTATCTTAAAATCGTTGCAATGGATTTATTGGATAAATGAGCAGCAAGAACAAAGGGTCACGTGACAAAAAGTAGCATAAATGTACAGTATGGCATACCTGGTAAAGCCGTGCAATTGTTCTCGTCGTCATTTGCCAAACAGTCTCGTATACCGTCACAACGACGAGTTGACGGAATGCACTTGCCGTCAGCGCACTGAAAATCGTCAGCACTGCAGGTACAATTTTCTTCGTCGTCTCTGTCGCTGCAGTCTTGAAAATAGTCACATTGGTGACTTGGATCGATACAAGTACCGTCAATACAAGTAAATGCAGTGTCAGCACAGGTACCTACAGCAGGTATGAAATATCGAAATATTGAAATGGATTGGTTGAGGTAGAACGTGCCTCGGGGACAGACAGTCGGACTCTCAAATTTCTACAATGCTTTTCTGATCTACCAGTTGTAGTGGCTCATTCTAAAGCTCTTGGGGAAAGAAAAACTTTCAACTGCTTAGTTTTTCGAAAATCCAAAATTTAATTTTCCCCCATAGAGTTAACACAGGAATGGCGGCCATTTGAATTGAAAATATCGCAAAAGCTTGGGTAATTTGTTTCGCTAGTTCCAAACTTTGGACGATGACCCCCTATTTTTATTGTTGATTTGGTAAGAGAACGGTTGAAAGTTTCATTCAGGAAAGTTTGAGCAAAAGTTTAATACTTTCACTTTCGAGGCGCATACTACCTTAAGACAATTCATGATACAAATGTCACAGTTCCAAAAGACGATGTTCACAATGTCTTTTTGTCATTGTACAGTATTGACGTACGTCCATGGTTACAGTAACATGGGTTTTATGTTGTGTCTTTGGGGTTACACAAAATCTACGCACAAACGGAGGACGTGTGAATGAATGCAGTAAAGTACCGGCCTTTTCATGGAAGGGATATGGAAAACCTATCTCGACCCGAGGCAGTGCGGTGATATCCCATGTACAGTATCTGCTTCCCTTATACCGGGCTTTATGAAAATATGAAACATGCAAATAATATAGAAATAACCAGCAACAATTTTCCACGTCCTTTTTCAGACTAAAGCTATTACTGTGGCTGTAAGGATTAGTTTTCACAATATCATTTTGTTCTTGTTAAAGCAATGTTTCGACTCTCGGTCCCCAGCAATGTACAGGACCGTATAAGCCTAATCTATTATTTTTGTAAGTATCGATATCTTAATTCAAAAGGGAGACTCTGTGACAATAATGATGGCTGATAATCGTGACCAAGAGATTGAAAAACAACAATTTAATGTTGCCGGAGCTTAAATGTTTCCCCATGTGGCGTTTCATCTTAATCGTATCGTGACTTTCGAGAGTTGGGCAATCGACACTCTCATCATTTATCTGACAGCCTTGTCATGCTTGATTCCCTGAAATAATCCAACTTACCGTTCTGAGAGGGCAATTTCAAACGATTCGCAAGTCGATTAGTTTGTTCATTCAACCATGTGTTGATCAAACCATCCGTGTTTTTAACGTCCATGACTCTATCCATCAACTTATCCATTCTCCCAACTTTTACGAATTCATCCATCATCTCAAGACATATCAATTTACCTGTCAAAGCTTAATTCCATTTTGAAAGCTTTTATATATCAATTTTAGCGTAATCTTTTGAAAGTTTTTGTGTGAAAATCAAGCCTTGACTAGGTCACAGATGAAGTTGAAAATCACCTCACGTTCAAAAAGGACATCCAACTTAACACAACAAACATTCAAATTTATTTCGAAATATGTAATTAAGAGGCTTACCGACTGAAGAATTATATTGACAATTGTTTCCTGTGTATCCTGCCGTACAAAGGCAGATATAATTATGTACACTGCAGTCTTCTTTGCATGTTGCTCCATTTAGACATGGCTCAGACGCGCAGTACCGTGGTAAAGTCTAAAATGAAATGATTGATATTCTCAAATTTTTAAACCTCCCTGACATTTTGTACCCATAAATACTCAGTGCAGTTGACAGCAGCATGCAGAAGTGTCTTTCTCCGTACAGGCTTGGCTTAGATAATAACCCCTTTGCCTCGAAGAACACTGGCTGGCACACATACACTGCAAATTCTTCTGGCTTGAAATAAACCACTTGGTTTGTATGTGGCTTGCGGGTGAACCAGTTTCAAATATTTCGGTTTGCCCGCAATCCACTAAGATTTTTTGGTTTGCAGTCACGCCACCACAAAGAGTATGAATGGCATGTATTTATACCAATACATGGGTGGCTTATTATCAAGCCCGTCATGGCATAAATTTAAGCCGAATGGCTTCTTTTTAAGCCTTTCATAGTCTAATCTCATTGGTTTTAAATTTGAGCCACTGGCATCGTTGGTTTGCTTATATACCGACAAATTCATTGGCTCATCTTTAAACCAACCACAAGTGGCAACTTTGTGAGCATGGTTTAAGTTTAAACCATCCATGCACTTGAAATTAATCGGCCTGTTTTCAAGCCATTGTCATGACAGTCACTGGTTAATATCTAAACCAGAATCGTACATCACGTCACTACATTGATAACAGCGAGGACGGTGCGCATCAATGCCTGCATTCAGTGCGACAGATTGATTAGCTTTAATTTTGTCGTACTGTACAATTTTGGGATGTTTTCAATTGAACATAAGATAGAACTTGCTTCAAGTATGCGGGTACATAAATATCAAAACAATAATTTGAAGGAATTAATTGACAATACTGAAATAGTGTTGATCGCAAAATGACGTAATTTTTCTTTCATTAGGCTAACATGCAAAAATAAATGTTGGGCCTATAGGTCGGATTGTCTGCATTTCCCGCGAGAACAACGAAAGTAAAAACCACAATAATTTATGGCTCATGACGTGCCAAAAATATGCAAGCCAATCACCGCTGATGATAATTTAGAGCGTTACGTATACGTGTGTCCACGCGTGATGTGTTTCAAAAAAGTCAACGGTCACGGTCATTACGTAACCTTTGACCCACGTTCACCCCTTTGTAACATTACGCTTTAACATAGTTCAATTTTACACAATGATTCCCCGAGTCAATGTGAACTTCGTTATAGATATTATATCACCGTGACATATGTAAGAATTATTGTACTTGCTGATTGATCGTACTCTTAAAGTGACCGCTGGCTAGTGGAATCCTCACCCCTTCACTTCAAAGGGAGTGGCGTATGAATTCCTCTGTCTGCGCGCCAAGCCACAGCCGAGATGCAGTGCAGCCGAGACAGTACTCTACGCAGTCTACGATCGTCCACCTTTCCGAAGTCCTTTCCGAACTACGGCAGTCCCCGTCAGTTTACCTCCAAAATTTCCCATATAACAGTCGACAGCAATGGCTTCCATCACCGACGAAATATGACTTTGGAAGAACATGTTTATTGTTATGTACAGCGAAACTACATGTATTTGTGTTCATTCGTTCAACCATGGTACTACCTCCATGGTTCAACCATGCATCGAGTCACTCGATGGAGCACAGTCCCGCTAGATCTGTGCATGGAGGTAGAAAGAAAGAACCGACGTCTTTGGAATTTGAGGCAAGTAAGCTTTATTCCGTGTTATATTCCGTGTAAGATGTGCAAAGTCATTAATTTATACCGGGCTTGAATTTGTTCAAACACTTCGATCGCGTTCCGAAAACATTTCTGGGAGCCGCCATTCAACTTCCGGTACAGGCGGCTCAGTGAAACACGGATGCCCTACGCTCAGTCAATGTTTATGCATGGATGTAAAAAAAAATTACATCCATGGTTTATGGAACGCGATCGACATGTTTGAACAAATTCCAAACCCCATAAACGACAAGGTTAGTGTTGTGTAGTGTTTGTCTTCAGTAGTGATAAATCGGTACGACCAAATTCAGCAAATATGTAGCATTTCACATCAACACGCCTCGTCCAGTGGGATGTGCTTATTTCATGTATGTGGTGGAACTCTACACGGCCGTCGGCATTGTAGTGCTACTGGTGAGTGAGGTCGCAAAAACCAAAACTCCCCAACCGCCTCACCGTAGCGCTTCAAATTTTGCAGCTAGTGCATATATTCATATCAATGATGATTGCCAAGGATGTAACAAATGGGCCTGATGTGTGTGTGTCCCTTTTATACGGTGTTTGTATGGCTTTCATGACGGCAAACTGACTTGCCATGGTGTAGATGCAGGTATTCTCATACCATTCTTTCAATAACAAAACTAGACTGTTTCATGAATGATATTTCTTGGTTATGTTGATAATAACCTCGACCTGGCAACTTAGATGATTTAATACAGACAAACATACCTCACAAATCATTTGTCCGAAATGACGTAATGGTTGATATTGAATCTTAGTCTGATGTATAGAAGTAGAATAGAATTGACATAATTTACCATTTTCCTGATTGTTAAACAGGCATCAACTTCTCGGTTCTCAAGAGTGTCTTTTGTGGAAAAACTGCAGTTGGACAAATGGTTATGGTTTTGACGTAAGTATTGCTTGTTGAAAAAATTTGTTACCATAATTCTGTGCAAATTAGTAAAGGCACATTGGCTGTAAATTTTAGCAATTTTGAATCTTCATTGTTGTGTGTACAAACTGCAGTTTTGATAGCTATATAACAGTCTCATGAATACCAATATTCTGCTTGACAGTGTACTGTGTACATGTTTAACAACCATTGTTGTTGTTGACAAATGAGTTCTATATAGCCTTTGCGCCTGTCGCCAGGGGGCATGGAACTATGGGAAAATACTAAACGGAAGTGTGGTAAAACATATGACGACTTCTATACTTTAACACAGAACGGTGCAATTTTCGAGCGGAAAAAGTGAGTGAAATATGAAATGCATATCTATGCTAAAACAAGAAAACACATAATGGTGCATGGGACTAGCTCTGGTAAGTGTTCATGTGCATTGTTTAGCTCCGTATTATTTTATAACTGTAGATATCGGCGATTTTCAGCCTGCGATGCGGCCAAGTTGTAGACTCAATACGAGAGTGGGTGACGCAAACTGTGTCACATGGCCCTGCTGACAGTAGCGCCGGTATGATGACTGTGCGCTTCCCGAATCTAAGGGACCCGTAGTAGCTCAGCGGAAACAAATTTACGTGAATGTTCAATTTTTTTCAAATATTTCAAAAATAAAAACACAGCAATGAAAACATAAGTCAACAAAGTATGAATTCGTTAAAATTTTGAATTTTTACCCATAATTCTGAAGATTTTGACATACTGGCCATGTTACGCCGTCATACATTGTACATAGTGAAATGAAAGTCTACAACTCGCCCGCTTCGCGTGCCAAAAATCACCGATATCTACAGTTATAAAATATTACTTTGCTAAACAATGCACACAAACACTTACCTAAGCTAGTCCAATGCACCACTAGTGTTTTCTTGTTGTAGCATAAATATTCACTTCGTATTTCACTTTTTTTCACTCGAAAATTGCACCTTTCCATGTTAAAGTATAGGTCGTATGTTTTACCGCACGTCCGGTTAGTATTTTCCCATAGTTCCATGTCCCCTCAGGACTGGCACAAAGGGTGTTCATTAAATTTGATTTTCAACAGTAACAATGCTAAATATGCACATATGAACTGGGTTGATAATGTATGTTTGACACTCATCATGCCTTAAGAAGTAGAACAAGAAACTGCAGTTTTTTTGCACAAAATAAAATTACTTGGAAATTGCTAAAAGTTACAGCTGATTGAGCTTTCAACATGCTGGATTTGATTACTGTCAGATTCAGTGCATGGACATTGTGTAACACTACACTTGAAAATTCATACAACCCTGTTACCTTCAGAGGGCTGGTTCAGGGATGTACACACAGCTGTACCAGCCCTGAGAAGCAACAGAGACTACCAGCTATTAAAATAATATCCCCAGTATAGCATAGTCAGAAAAATAACTAGCACAGCTGCATTTACATCCATGTACCCAGCGTGTTAACAGTCCAGTACAATTGTTCTGCTTATCAACTGCAGTTTCCCATTAAGTCATTGAAGCATGATGAAATCCCCAATGTTTAGCTACTCAATACAGTATGTACATGTAGCATTGTTATTGTTGAAAATTTCATTTAGGGCCGTACAAGACTTCATTAGTCAATTATAAAAATGATCAATATACAGGCTATAAAACTTCGCATTTTAGTATGCTGTGGAAAGTAGACCAAGAAATTGTAGTTGATAAACAGTACTGAAATACTGAAGAAGTAGACAAAAGTTACAGTTAATGGAGCCTCATTTACTTATTTCAAACTACATACATGTGAAGTATATCATCAATGATGAGGGTTGCATAGCCAGAGTGATAAAATGCTTTCTCAAAGGTCTACTAACTTCTTTGCAAGTCTCAAAAGGACATTGCACTGTGACTCTGATATATCTTGTCTTGTAATAATCATTTTGATATTCTTGAATTGAAATTCATTATCGTGAAATTCACTCCGTAGTTTCACACACTTTTTGCCAGTGCACTGTTGCAGCAAGCCTATGACATTGACAGTAACTTGTAAGAGCTATCTTTGTCATACTGAGAGACTTGCCCTGAGCAGTCATGTCAGATTATTGATGCACCAAGAAAGACTTGAAAATTGTGTTCCTGCAGTCAAATATGTGTTTAAGAACATGACTGTTATATACTTGTGCAAATTCCCTAAACATACCAGTTTCTAGGCCTTGCCCTCATTGTACAAGTAGCTGGGCACTGAGTGTTTTACCAGGAGCTCATCTTGGACCGCAGAGTTTGAATGTTTGCATCTTTTATATGCAGGATGCTGGAAACTCACATTCTGTGGACGAGATGCAAAGCAGCAGCCCTGTTTAGGTGTGCTCGTCTATAAAGGAGGAAACAGTTTGTGTTGTTTCTTGAAGGTGTTATATCTGCAGCATGGAAAGAGACAATGTTGTGCTAGGTTTGCTTAGTTATGTAGGGTTTCAAACTTTGATTACATCAGATGTGTGAAAGGAACATTTCAATTTGTAGAGTACTTCTGGCTGACAAAGCTGGGATGAGAAGTAAATGGCTGACAATTATGAGTGGTCTGCAGTGTACAGGGGATTTCCAGTGAAACAGCTAGCAATTTTGCATCAGATGCATTAAATTATGTTATCAGTATGATTTTACAAGTAGCATTCATAAGAATGTCATTTTTAGTATTCCCTTGTAAGTATTAGATTCAATTATGTTGCAACAAAGACTGTTTCATTTCTTGTAAATTGCAATAAATGTTAGTCTGAAATTCATTTTGATGATTGTTGTTGTTTTTTTTAATGTAGCTTGCAGGATTTCTAACTATTTCAGCTGTTGTTTGTGTTTCAGATATTTTACAGTCCTGCTTTGTGTAGCTCCATCACATAGAGGACCCAATAGGCCATTCCATGGGATGATAATCCTCCTCTGTGTCTACAAAATTTGAAGACATCCAATTTAAATTTGAAGGATGGTCAGAAATAATTATCCCTCCCCCCCCCCCCCCCCCCGGAAATATGGCTAATATTGAACTGGTTTGTCAGCAAGCCCTACAAAAAGCCATAGATTGGCATGCCTGCAAGCCAGCTTGTAATGGCTTGTTGGTAAACCAGAGGAATCCTTACAGTGGTTTGCCTGTAAACCAGAATTAGTCAGAAATTGGTTTGTTTGTAAGCCACATTGCAGTAATATTGGCTTATCTTCAAACCAGATGGAACCAGAATTGGCTTACTATTGATCCATGGAAGTGTGGTATTGGTTTAAAAATAAGCTACTGTTCAGCATTATCTGGTATATTGGCAAGCCACAGTATCTTAAACATGGCTTGCTAGCAAGCCTAGTTCATATAATAGTGGATTGCCTGTAAACCATTCTTTAGTACTAACTGGCTTACTGGCAAGCTGAAGTGATCTGTACTTGGCATGTATATATGCCGTATCAAACCCAAACTGGCATGCACAAGAACCAGACTTGGCATGCCAGAAAGCCAATTATAAGCCAAAATTCACAACTCGAAACAATCCGTTTACTGACAAACAAGCCGGTTTATTTTTGGCTTGAATTTAGCTGGCCGGCAAACCAGAAAAATTTGCAGCATAGCTAGGCATGGGAGTGCTCATGATTTTCTCAATTCAGATCAGAATGGCAATATAAAGCAATAACTACGCAGTTTCTATTAAAAGTTGACAATGCTGCACGATCACAAAATAGGATTCTGGAAGAGGGGCACAATGTCACATTGAGTCTCTTGTAAGCTTCGTCAATATTTCCTTCATGTGTTAAGCTATAAGGGCTTTCACAAATTATATTCGCATTTTTATCCTCTGGTAATCAACTCGAGAAAAAACATTTAAAAGTTCCAGTTTCAGTAGATAATGGAAACTTTGAACCATTCTCTTTCATGTAATGAATTCAAATCACAGGTGGCCGAATAATTCGAAATTTACTAGATATTTGAAAAAAACTTAATGTTAATGTCCCGCGACGGGAAAATGAAATTTTGATTACCAAAGTGCCTGTTTAAGGTTCCCAAAGATATCAGGATGGGTCTATACATAACTAGGAACTAACAGTAGGACCTTTAGAGTTGGAAAATTTGCCGTTGACGTACACTGCCAAAACGGTAAAGATAAATACTGAAATTCAATAGACAGTGGGATTATCATAAAATACTATTCAGAAAGTCATATCAAGCTGAGTATATATGGTTAAAGATTGCGATGCGCGACAGTTATCTTGCTCACTCTGAAAGGAAGCTTTCCAATAATTTGACTGCTGGCTGTGATTGTTCTGAAAAGATTTATTTCTCACGAAAGGCCACTTACGGTCCTTTACTTGTTTACGACACCATTGCATATGGCTCGTCACTTGTTTACGACATCATTGCATATGGCTCGTCACTTGTTTACGACACTATTGCATATGAGAAGAGACACTAGTGATGGTAATATAGTAAGGCATGACGTTCACAGACTTGTAAATCGGGCAAAAATAATGGGTGTTCTTCTGAATCACAGAGACCTGTTGTACCAGATACCTTTCCCAAACACATTGAAGGTAAAAACTATATCATAAATATATATGGATCATCCATTTTGTGTGTCTTAGCCTTGTAGTTTAAGTGAGATCTATCGTAAACAATTTATGAGGGAAACCCTATTTTGTCTAAGAATTCGTTCATAGTTCTTGCTTGACCGTGTTTCCACCGTCCAACTTCATCATTTGAAAGCTGGAAGCACTGCTCTTTGTACTGTAAAATGGGGCGACGATGCCGAAATTCGCTTTCTTTTCTTGATGCCCCTTGAAAATTTACATTTTAAGTGTTTTTCTTCTTTTAGCATGTAAACGTATGATTAGCATCCTCCTGACGACTGTTTCCGTATTTTGATGACGTATGCATTTCACTGTGGGCTTTACAGATGCTGGACAAGAAAGTCGGTGTGTGTATGTGTAACATCGACAGCAGAGACCGTAACATATTCATTTCCATTGATAGCTCTGATCGACGTCAATCAGTGCATGATGTCGACTAGATAGACGACAGAGAAAGTAAACGGTGCCATTTGGCGTGGCCATTCTCAGAGTGCAGAGAATAAATCCACTTTTATCGTCAGAGGACGTCATCGTGTGCAACACGATATTCTCGGTAAAATTGAGAGTGTGCATGCTCGCTTAGTTCATTGTCAACCGCCACAATTCAATTGGAATTTAACGCAATAATGAAATTTAAATAACAGCGTCCCGGGTAATAAAACTTCTTATCTGTTAAAAGGAAGCAAGTTAACAAAAACAATTAACTCTTCTTGTAGTGTGTTACTTTAATTGACGGAAAGTAACATTTTGTAGGAAACCCTTGAATAAAGCTATAAATCAGATTAATCTGTTCAAATAAAATAATAAAATCGAAATGTGAACGATCATATTAATTTCATTATTGTAAATCAATCACTCCACTCGTAAAGTACAAAGCATTGTACTGTAAATGGCAACTTTCCAAATCGTAAAGTATGTTTACTATCAAGATAAAATGTCAAAGTTAACTGATTGGGAGAACATATTCCAGTTTTCTGTGTCAAAAACATGACTGAGATAATGCTTTACGATACGAAATTTTGGAAAGTAGTCTTAAAGGCATAGCGCCCAATTTGTGCAATCATTTGTTCAGAAAGACAGAAAGGTAGACACTGTGTTATAATAATCTAACATTGGATGATTGAAGGACCCGTGGTTTTTGCGAGTTCAGTAACTGATAACTAAAACGTTGAATAATATTAAAATGTCGGAAACACAGTTTTCACGATTCATCATTTGAGACATTATAAAGTGAAATAGGTCTGTCTATTATTAATTACAGAATTCACATCAGTTATGCAGTGACTATTGTCATTAATTGCGGTATGTATGACGACCTATTTCAATGTAACCGCTTCATTTTTGACAAATAGTTCAACATATCGATCATGGCATTTAAAATAACTGAGAAAGGTTTAAATCAGTCAACAAAGGTGTTAGATTTACACATTTAATGGAAATCTGTAAATGGCTCAATCGCTGTATGATTGATTTTCAGGAATTGACGGTTCCATTAATAAATTTTGATAAACTAGATCAGTGATTTTCGTAAGGTAGTTTGTTTTCAATCTCCAGATATCAAACAGTCGATTTATTCAGTTTGTTTATAAATAATCGAGGATGAATATCATGCGCATGTGTTACAAAGAGTGTTTTTATTAATTTGATTGCTTTATTACACCGGAAATGAATCTTAACGCTTCATCTAAAGTACAAGTTATGAAATTTGAAAATATTTTTGTAGTGTCCTTCATGCAGTCTTAACGGAATCAATGAATTTGAAGAAAAGTTGTTTGGAAACTTCCTGTGTACAGAACCACCTTCAATATCGATTAAACAAGTTGACTACCTCACTCTGATGTGAATTTTTCCAATGTACGATTCGAATCTTACCGACATTCACAACTGCATGATAAGGCTAAAATTACATATTCGCATCGACGTGATATATATCAAACTAAGGTTCATCTTCCGATGGAATATACGGTATATAGGACCTATTGTTATGTTTACAACGATATAGGAAGTTTTACTCTAGTGTCAAGAATGAAAAACAATCTCTGGGCCAAATTTCTAACAGTCAGGATCAGAGGTAGATGGGGGCATTCAAAATGAGCCTGCAAGAAAATGACAAATTTGTCTTAATATAAGCCTGAGTTGCAATTAGGTATGAAGTCCATTGAAAATGGCCAGTTTCTACGGGATGATTAATAAAACTGATGGATTCGTACCTGTCCAATAAAGTATTTGGTCCTGCAGGGGTCATGAATTACACCCATTTATGGCGAGTCTTCGTTCCAGAATGTGTTTCCCCACATGTAAAATGTATGCTAAATGTACTACGGTATACTTTGTCACAGACGTCGCATCTGAAGAATAGTGTGTTCTCATTATTGTATTCTGCTTTCCTTTCATGTTCTGCACAATGAATAACATGGGAACTTACCAATAAAGCAACACGGCGTAGAATCAATCTGTTCTACTGCAGCATTACTTAATGGACCGATGTACTGTCAGAATGTCTAGCGTCATTATTTTAACAGTAGACATACGAAACTGATGTTTTTTGTCAGTTTTTCTTTAGGGTAATAAATTTTTACTAAAAGATGTAAACGTAATCTTGTTTTGGCCCGCGCAAATCACGTTTACCTCCGATTATATTGAAAGATAACATAAATGTTGACTGATATTATTACTGAAAAGTGATAGACACAGTCTTCTTTCGGCAGCAATCGGTCCATAATATGGACAAGATTTTTAGGGAGTTTTCCATTATGAAAAAATCGTTTTGTCGGATTCAACATATTAAATTCCAGGTGTGGGTTTTTTCTCACTGATCATTCTAGCAATAGTAATAAATTAGCAGGGTTGGCAATTACTTATCACTATTCATCAGGGTTGAACACCGGCAGAAATACTATGATCATGAAATAGTTGTTTTCGTCCTGATATTACGTTATATCACTGTTATTACTCAACTGCCCTCGCCTTAGTGCATCTCATTGGATTCCACTTCACATCAATTTGATTTTCATTTGATATATACCAGTGCAACCGAGGTAATACAAGGCATGCATTGTCATAACTTGCCGTTGATGATATCACATTCACTGTTTTAACATGGAGTAAATGGTCCGGATAAAACACTATTTCCTATAGGTTGGATTCACTTGGCATCATTCTTATTCATGTCGATTACTTCACTTTTACTGACATAATTTCGATTTCAAGATCTCCTAAGCCATAATTCATGTTTGTCAGGTAGGTAGCTGGACAGTAACTCTTCTGTTTTAATGTTTTCATCATATTTAACTGCTGTACTCGGCCTTTCCATATGGTCCATTTTAATCGCAAGCAAGGAAAATATTAAAGCCTATTGTCCTGTAAAAGCTGCATGTTGTTAGGGCGTAACATTTCAAGTCATTTTTCGTGCTATTTATGACTTGCATATACTAGTCTGGAACCATGAGTATTGGTGTCATTGCATGGAGAGCAGTCATCGGCAAGTTTTCAGTTCGAATATTATTCATTTTTTTTCAAAATAATTTTCAATATCCATGGGATTCGTAGGTCAAACTTGAAGATTAAATCTGGTTGTGATACTAGAATTTAATCGAATGCTGACTCTTCCATTTAACTGATATATTGTTTCCAGTATCTTTGGCTGTTGATACTTGCTTGTTGGGTAAGAAATCAGTATCTTTGGCTGTTGATACTTGCTTGTTGGGTAAGAAATCGTAGTGATTCTCAGAAATTAACACCAAATGAATACACGCGAAAAGATCAAATAGTTATTGTTTCTCCTCATAAAATTATAATAATTTGAAGGTTCCGATGATGAATTTGTTGGTTGGGGGTTGAAAGAGGGGATAGGCAGAGGTAAAAGGGATTATTTGGCAACATTTTTAAGTCGCATTTTATGGGTGTTTGTTTGAGAGTAGAATGTGAAATAACAACTTTCAAAAAGTCTGGCTCACGTATGAACGCAGTATGACTTCGCAATCAACGAAGATTTATTTCTTTCGTGTGGAATGATGAATTGCTTTTCAAATTTACGACATTTACATCCATAAATTGAGTTATTCTTATTATTTGTACTAGTCGTTGATAGATGGCGTATGTGGAAACAGGTTTACTTTTCAATCTAGAAGGCATCACAATTTAGGATAACGTATGCTCTTACAAGACATTTCTCTCTTGTCTCCATCCTCGTCATGCTGGTGCATTCATTGACATGACATAGAACACTCTTACTAAACAAACGTTTTTCAAGTAATCCCATTTCACTCAGTACAAAGATTTACTACCATCAGCAGTCGCTTATTTCGATGATGAACACATCAAGTTTTTATTAAACTTTTATCTTTTAGAATCTACGTAATGCGGACAGATAGATATCTTTTAGAATCTACGTAATGTGGACAGATAGATAGTGTATTACATTTACATATACATTTTCCATACACTCAAAGCTTAGCAGATATCACTTCATGGCTGTACTTCGTACTTGGCTATGTGATTAATTGTCATGGAGTCCTGTTGGCCTTGATCATCCTTCTGATGTACTAAACGCTTTTCGTGAATAAAACGTGGCATCGCTTTAGTACAATATAGTGGTTATTTGTTGATGACATGTACGTTTTTGGCATATTTCCTGATCAAATTTCTATGCTGTCAAAATAATTTTGTGAGTCAAAAATTCTGACGTCACATTGACGGAACTGTGAAATTAATTAACTCGCTGCAAACTTTCATGTACTCGAAATATGGTTGCTAATCAGGGCATGTTATTGCACTTCACATACAAATCAAGTTCATCTGTCCGTAGCATAGGTTTATTATCGAATTATATTCAGCGTCAGGCTCTGCATGATTACTCTGTTTAAGCTCCCCTGGCGGCATCTCTTTGTACTGTTTTTCCACAAATATTATACCATCTTTTCCCGCGATTTTATGGAAATTTTTTTCAGGCAATGCTCTAGTATACGTTTTGATATGACGGCCGTTATTGACGTATCGTACGGTAAACATCCGTGTAATTTCAAGTCTTAACTGCCATCTTCTGACGCATCGGTTGAACTATACGCGCTAGAACATACACGAGGCAGATTTTAAACAATAAGCTCTCCCACAATGTTCGTTAGTCAATACATAATGCAGCATATCGTATTCCTAGACTGTAACTGACAACTTCTCCGGCAACTTGGGACCTAGTTTCAACACAATCACTGTCTACAGTCGATTTGTGGCTGTGCATATTTCTGGACGCGCCTTCAGAAATTATATATATATATATATATATATATATATATATATATATATATTATATATATTATATATATATATATATATATACTCAAATTTACCATAATTTCTCGTACAAAAGTAGTAAGAAGCAGTTTTACACATCTTTTGAACACGATAACATAACATTCCCTCAGCTTGAAACTTAAATAATAAAATAATGAGAAGATATTTATAGTACCACCGAGGCTTAAAATATCAAAAGGCAATGGTTTCTCACATACGAACGCCAGATTGTAACGAACTTGAAATCAAAGGTGCTCACAGCAATTTAAGAGCATACGATTGGTATTCTTTCAGCTGATATATTGTGCCTTGGTTCTAAATACGCTGACAGTTCTAGGCGTTGAAAATGGAGTAAGAATGTTACACGATACTATGTCGAAAATATCTGGGTTGACGAATCATTGCCTTGCTACAAGGCTTGGATAGATCCCTGGTGGTGAAAGATCGTAGATAGCTATTAAACGGTCGCCGGTTTCATACCTCCGAGCGAACGAATGATCTAATCTACGTGTACGTGAACGAGAACTCAATGATTTTACAAACACACATTCTGAAAGTATATAACAAATCCGTTTGATCACGAATCATACGGTTTTTATGTTGTGAGTCTATATAACCAATGCCTTGTTTTTATGAGATACTGCCGCATGCCGGCGGTACTGTTCTTTCATGGGAAGAATTATCACCCTGTTTACAATTAGTATACTCTATCCCTTAGTGACGTACTCAGACAATTCGAGCGAAACGTATTACATTCTGCTTGATGTTTCGTTTTGTTATGTTATGTATAATTGTACAGTCAGTTGTATATGTTGTTTTTACACACACTTATTGCATACAGTGTACTGCTTTATGTTACTGTCTCTGTGGATTTGTTCTGCTGTGTTACAAGACGCCATGTAAGCGTAGTTGAAACTTCTCGAGCAGGTTTTTGTAGTGATGTTCAACATAGCGAGTCCTATTACCGTAAGGTCATGTGCGATTTTGTAAACTATCGTCATGTTTTATATGTCTCATTGTTTATTATCCTCTTTCACTGCGTCTATCGTCACTCGCCAAGCGATCGTGCTTTCACGCCATATCTTAAACTTAGTGCAAACATTTAAATTTTGATCCAGACTTAAGTTTTCGAAAAATTTTTGCTTACCTCAACAGCAGATAATGACAAAGCATTTCTTGGGACATAAACAGCGCCATGTTCTGCCTTGTAGTCCTCAGATATTCCATTTTCTAGATTGTCGGCGTCATTAATCTGACAAAGGCTCTGACGTCTCCAGTAATTGACCGACTGACAAGATTCGCCACTCGTTTGACATATTTCGACACAATCCAATATACTGGTAGCAAAGGTTTGAAAAATTAAGTGGTTATCTAGGTAGTGAGAAAAACCGTCCACGAACGACACATCCCTCTGCTGCCATCGATCATGGCCCTGGCATATACTGTCACAAGTAGCTTGTTCCGTTATGATGTGGTATAACACAAGCAGAACATAGACACTGTTTTTACTCATTCTTGTCTCAGCAATACAACAGCGTTTGCGGTTTGTGTTTACTGTTCAAAGGCTTATATATATCCACAACTATCAAACGTCACGACAGAACAACGTTAGAGGATTTGTATAACCCTTCAACCGTAGACGGTTAACTTTTTTGATGAGATCAGTGCGTTTCCTGGTAACAATCACGTGACACTATGACACATACGTGTGTGTTTTTGTCCTATATCGTGCGTCAGTTTTATTAATTATACTTGCACTCAACAGTTTGACTAATAATCTAAGTTCTCCGTTTTCATAGAGTTCTCTGTCACCTGCATGGTCTGTAACAATCTTCTACTCTAAAGAGGTCATTTTGTCCACACCTCACCACATCATGCATTTCTTCATGATCAAAACAAACAACTTTACCGGCATTTTCGAAATCACTGACGTTGTTGCCGTCGCTGCCGACATTTCCATCGAATATGATAACAGAAATGTTACAGCGATGAATACGTTTGTCATCGTGAACGGTAACACAAGTTTAGTGGTAGCTTCGTTGTCGGTAAACATGGATCGATTACACAAATGACTGGTTGGTTTGTATTTTGAACATATCTTGGGCGCCTTTAACAAGAATGAATGTAACTATAACCCCAGGCTGTACACCCATAAGTCACTGGCAGCATTCTAAATGGAAGCTGACGTTCCATGCCAGAAATGTAGGCTAGTAATCGACAAAATAAAGCTGTTACGAGGGCAACTTCTTGGCTAATATGGACGCAGAATAAGTCGTAATCTGTTGCTTAGCAGTATTTTAAGCTTAGAGCCATACTCGCCGTACCTTATGGTTATCGCTAATGTACTGTAGCCACTTAGTTATATGATTTCCCATTCAGACAGTCTGACAATTATCGTAACAAAACGGTGACCTTCACACTGATTCTAACATAATTGTACTGCTGTGACGTAGTGGCTTTTTATCCCAACAACGTGAATAAATGAAAGGAGTACGTCCTTTCGGTATATTTCAATCAACACCCACAACTTTGTGTTTTTGCTTTCAGTGGCTTTTCAGTACAACCAAGATAGTTTCTAAATTACAGATATTTGCTGATCCTGTCTCGTCAGTTGATATAAGCTCTTCTTGGCATCAAATTGTTATAGCTGCTGATCTTGAATTTCAAATTTAATACGTGGAAACGTGTTATTTCAGCTTCTTTATTGCTATGGTACATACACAGAATCTGAAATCAGACAAAAACAGGGATTTTTTTCATAACAAACTCTGCTAAAGAATCTTCCGATTTAAAGCAAAAAAGTCGGTCCTTGAACAGTTGGTATAATTATGACAAAATGACTTTCTTTCACGGGGAGTGTTTTATTAATGAACCATAGTGAAGTACGTACATCATGACGTGTATTCTATGTATGGGTCAGGAAATTTTAATCGACAGAGATAAATCGTTACCTTTTAGATTTTAGTCAAATTCGGAATGAACTAAAACAATATGTTTTAGTGTATTATTCATGATACTTCACTGAAGAAGTTACTGATTCTTTTTATAATAATACACACAAATATTTACGTAACATTATCTATGTATCTACCTGTCTGTATAAACAGATGGGTATATAGGAAGACAGAAAGAAAGACGGATAAATAGACAAATATGTAGATAGATGATATCGACAGACAAACAGACAGACAGACAGACAGACAGACAGACAAACAGACAGACAGACAGACAGACAGACAGACAGATAGCTAGATAGATAGATAGATAGATAGATAGATCGATAGATAGATAGGTAGGTAGGTAGAGAGAGAGAGAGAGAGAGAGATAGATAGATAATAGGTAGGTAGGTAGGTAGGTAGGTAGGTTGGTAGGTATGTAGGTAGATAGATAGAGAGAGAGAGAGAGAGAGAGAGAGAGAGAGAGAGAGAGAGAGAGAGAGAGAGAGAGAGAGAGAGAGAGAGAGAGAGAGAGAGAGAGAATGATTAATTAATTAATAAAGAGAGGGTGTCCGTATCAAAACGCTGTGACCGTAAGACGTTTAATTCAACTTTCAGTTCAAATAACACGGAAAGGATGACTTGTGGAATATTATTTTGCTATTACTATGGCAATGACGTCAATACATTATGGTACAGTGAGTACACTAAATCTCAAGTATAATTTTGGCAGATTAACAAGACGTTGAAAATTTAACAGGATTAGGAGCTTGACATTTGCTTCACACAGGGAGAACAAATATTGAAATTTTGAAGGATGATTGAACTCCATGCCAGTCTATCAGTATCTTTATGCGATTAGTGTCCTTCACTTTTGTCGGAGTGTTTTTCTAGCTGTGACTAAAGTTGAAACTTCTCCACAAATTAGTTAAATATTTGTAACACTCCCTCAGTATCACATTGCCTTGACTAGAAAGTGATCATACTCTATTCGGCTTGATTGAAAAGGTGAGCTAAATTAAGTTCCAAAATATCTGGCGTGCTATGCAATCATGGGCATACAGTAAACCTAATATTGAACTTTACAGAGTATTCGCAAACTGTGCAAATATACCAACCAACAAAAAGTAAACTATTTTCGATTAACATGTACAGATTTACTTCATACATTTAATCCATAGCAGTCATTGAACGGTACATACATTTATGGTGCGCCATTTTTACCCGCGGTGCACATTAAAAGTACAACCCCAGCTAAGTAATTTTCCCCACGTTAGGAAACTATGAACTTGTAAAATTGGATAATGACATGTTTTGGTCAACAAAGGAATGTTATCTGTTCAATTAGGGAAACATAGACAATGTAAAAGAAGAATTTCCCAAGTTGAAATAATGCCCGATAGCCACGAAAGGAGCAAAATTGAGGAACATTATACGTTGTAGTTTTGTTGGAGTATTTCTGACAATTTTATGTGGTGTGTGTTCACCTGACAGTGTCAGCTTGAAATCTGGGACATCTCTGGTTATTACAACATAGATGTGTCGTATCCAATTTTCTTTTACAGATGGGTATTTTCATATTCGACGCTATCGGATGAATGAATGCAATTTAATCTTTATTACATCTCTGCTCTGATATACTGTATACATTTCCGAATCAAACTTGGTTTTAATGTAATTTCTTCTCTCCATACGAAAAGCAGTTAATGGGTAAACGTTAAACGTGAAGTATATGTTAGAGACTTTTGTAAGCAGCGTGATGGCATCGTGCAGTGCATTGGTATCTGTTTCTTAATCATTCGCTCTGGATGTGAAATGCATGGACATTTCCTTTTCATAAATCACTACTTATTTGCAAAGTGAAAGTCGTATATTGCCAACGGTATTAAACACAGGCTGCTTTCTAAGTGGATAACGAACAAACACGGTTTGCCTGGATTACGTGCTGCCACTCATTTCGGTGTTGTTGTTTTCGCGAGACATGATTTCGGCTCACCAACTCACAGGGCCCGGAGATAAGATTCTTGGGTTTCTGTAAAGGAATTAAAAGACACGGTCGTCTCATAGAGCACAAACTCAAAATGAAAACATATGAGGCATACGTAACACTTTGTAATTTGGTAAATCATGGCTTGTAATTGTATTCGAACGGATCATAGTAATTGGGTTTCTGTGAAGGAATTAAAAGACACGGTGGTCTCGTAAAGCAAATACTCAAACATGTAAGACATAGGTAATACTTTGTAATTTGGTGAACCATAGTTTCGTGTTCAAAAGGATCATAGTAATTCTAGCATTGAACTTTGCGGAGCAGAAATACAATGAATATCTTAAAACGAAATCGACGTAAAATTATACTGCAGAGAACATGTACACCGTATTGCTCGATAATTCCTATACGAGTGAACATCGAATTCTGAAAAAAAATCTCATTTCACCGAAGTAATTGGTAACTCATTTTCTCGTCACTGATCGCAATTGAATGATCAAGAGATAGCGGGAAAATAATTTACTTTGAATGTGATCAGATTAGAACAACCTCTTAGTTCATCAACGCCCTTCCCCAAATCTACAAATTATCCTAAAATTTATGCGCACTCTTTCCTTGGACAATAGTTTATTATTAGCTCATCTGAAATTCTGCCCGCAGTGAACTCTTTCTTTCTTTTCAAATTGAAGTACAGCTATTGTTTTTCTGATGTTATATATGACGATTTTAATTCTATTTGTGACATAATCCTGCGTCAAAATGTCTCAGTGAAATTTCGAAAAACAATTTATATTCTACATTCTCCAGACAATTGATCCAGTCAGCAAACTGAACCTATGTCGTCAACATTTGGCCACACTACAGAGATGCCATATTTTACTGAACAGATAGGCATGAAATTCTTTCGCCTCAGTAGAATAGTATCCAATAACAGCAAGTATTCCCTGTCAAGGCTATATTAATTGGATACACAAATCATCATGTGATAAAAAATTATTTACGAACAAATTTGCCCCTTCACCCCGGAGCCACACACTGAAGGAAATCAGTGGTGTCTTAATGACCGTAAAACAAAGATTTCTTTGTTCGGACAAGAATTGAACAAAAATAGCCTCGAATGTTATCCGACGGCTGAAAGCATCAGAAAGAAAAAACAAACGGTAGATGTATCACAAAGGAGACAAAAATACCTCCTTAATTAAAAGACAAATTTATTGTTATATCTCATCAGCATGCTCAGAATGTGTCGGAATGAGAACATTTGATACACGCTGAACTATGACCTACTGTAACTGAAATGTATCGTACACCCAAGGTACTTTATTTCTTCAGTGCAGTCTCAGATTGCATCACGGGACACTATTCTTCATGTAGATGTATCAAATGACTTCCTGGGATGCAATGAGGATCCTAACTTTGTGGGTTACGTCATTAAGACTCTTACGTTGATCAAAAAGTCTTCATTTAGTATACAACACCAATTTCAAAAATTAATACTTTTTCTGACATAAAGATCTAAGGTTCTCGTACAGGGAAATGCGGGATTGTGTTGAAAGTTCTTAGGCGTTGAATGCGCCAGCTGCATTACAGTGGAATTTCCGTCAAAAGGACAGCGGCTACGTCTTGTCGGCCTTCAATATCACAGACTGTGTCACGGTCAGCGAAGGCTACACCCTCTATAGAACATTACTTGGAAAACGTTTGTTGAATTTTGTATAAGAAAATCTTCAAGAATTTAATTTGTAAGCAAGTTTGTCACATACTGATTTCGTAGTACTTCAGTTTCTAAAAACTCCGTGACATTATTCGGCCAACCACTTTTTCACCTGAAATCAGAGAATGAAATTACGGTAATTCTCAGCTGTGATATTGCAGCGGTGCTTGCGGTGTCTATCGAACGCGTTCGGGTCAAGGGTCACCGCTATACTACAGCTGCAAACCCATACGCTTTTTGGGTAGTTTTACTACAACACCGATCGGTGTCGCTGATTTGGTTAAATTGTGTTCCGTCGGTGTGGCATCGTTCTACGGGGATTTTGATATCGCCCCTGCGGTAGTTGACGGCCGTGCTGGCAGAACCTTAACTTAGAAAGTCTGCATGGTACTGCTCCTGAGTGGTCATACAAATCTTGACAGAATGGATGTAAGCTTATGTTGTGATCGGGAATTAGGCGACAAATGTGCTCGGTAAAGATTTGGCAATACCGATCACTAAAAATTGCCGAGGACTAGAAAGTCGAACTGCGGGATTTATTCACAGGTGTATCCGATAAAGAACTGTCAACTTTCCGGACATAACAATCATGAATAAGGATCAGGCGGCGGGAGCAGGGTAACAGAAGTGTCCGGTAAAAGACTGACAATCTTCGGTACCACCACAAGTACATGTATTTGAATGTCGGATGGCGGGGATTGGACGACAGGTGCGCTAATTAAAGGGGCGGCAACTTTCCCGTACGATTGGAATTGCATTCAATGAGCTGCCGGGGACAGGTATACCGGAAAAGAGGTAAAAAATTTCCCGTACAAAAAGTGCGTAGATTGGAAACGCTGTCAACGGGCAGCAGACCACAATTGTGTCCGGAAAAGGGTCGACATTTTCCGTACCAAAGAATGTGGATTGGAATGTCTTTCAGCGGGTAGTCAGCGAAAGCTCTACCCGAAAAAGGATTGACAATCTACCGTACCTAAGGTCCGTGAAATTGAATGACTCTGAGCAGGCAGCTTGACAAGTGCCTGATAAAAAGCTGACTCTCTTTCGTACCTGAAGTGCGGGAATTTCAATGGTCGTTAACGGGCAGGAACCGACAAGTATGCCGCTGCAGTATGCTACACAACCTCCTGTTACAAAGACACAAATGTGCAAATTTTATTCTGCGTCTACATTGCAGATGGAAATGTCTATACCTGTCAAACATAAATTGAGATTGATTTTCTTTTTTAAACGAAATTTAGCTTTCAATGAGTCAGCAAAACTTAAATGACGGAAATGCGTATTGATGTAGGGGAGTGGCACGGTTCTACGGGCATTTTAATATCTTAACCCAATTCGTAATTCCCATTTGCATGTTCGATTACAGATAAGGTTGGCCGCAAGATACCGCGCTGAACGTGTCATTCTTAATTGAGAAATAGAATGCGAACAGAGCAAATTCAAGATCGAAATTTGGTCCAATTTTATTATTATTATTAATATTTTTTATTATTACTCTTTATTTATACAGGGTTATCTGAGTTACAAATGAATTGTAATTTACATCAGAGCCCTCGCCAAGAAAGCAACAAATTAATACAAAGTAAATGATTATACATCAACAGAAAAAGGAAAAGATACAACGAAAACATCCAGTGATGAACCCTCATTAATGAATTCTAGAAATTTATTGCGCAGTTGAGATTTGAACTGCGATAGTCTTTCAACACTTCGGATGGAAATAGGAATATTATTCCAAATCGTTGTGGCTCGATAAATGAACGATCTCTGTCCAGTGGCTGTTTTGAAAATTGGAGCGTATAAGTTCCTGTTGCTAGAAGAACCACGGGTATTAATATTACTAACGTCAGAGATATAACGGAACTGGTTTAAGTAATCAGGTGCAAGCCCATTCAAGATTTTAAAGGTCATTACAGCAATGAAATTATCAATATGGAAGTCAATGGGTAGCCAATGAAGGCGAGAGAAAAGTGTACTGTAATGTCAACACCTAAAATAACCCTGGCCGCTCTCTTTTGTAGTTAATTACTCTTTGTGGTGTTTCCCCATGCAGTACAGCAATAATCGAAAACAGAAGGAAAGGTGGCATTGTAAACTAAAATAAGGACACTATGAGGAGTTAAAGGACGCAGCCTTTGCAAGACTCCTATTCTCATATACAATTTCTTACACAACTTATTTACATGATTATCCCAACTTAGAGTACTGTCAATCTCAATACCGAGAAGCTTGTGACTGAAAACATTTGAAATCTCACAGTTGTTTATACATACATTGATTGTCGCATTTGACTCTTTTAAATTTTTGATCTTTGGGTTTGACGATACAATCATACTCTTTGTCTTAATGTAAATGGTCAAGTGAACCGATGAAATCATGAAATTTGCCCACATTTCGACTTTCATTCTCTGATTTCAGGGTGAAAAAATGGTTGGCCGAATAATGCCACGGATTCTGAAAGGTAATTATGTAATATTTGCATATTTTAGAGCAACTTTAGTAATATGACCACGATGACTGCATACAATTGCCGTTGTTCTAGTATCTGTGCTGCTATCCAATACGGCAGGAATAGACGAAAGGAATGCGCAAAAATAATGTATAAACAGTATAGAGGGATATATAATGCGTCGATTGAAGTAAAATACTGACTTTCAGTCTATTATTCCAACTTCACGATGTCACAAAGATATTTATGGCAATTTTCTAGATTGTAGCAGGAAAACATGGAAAAGAGTCAAAACGGAGGTCGTGGAATGATGGATGGAAGGATACGGCCAAAAAATTAAAACGCTCCATTATAAGCGATAAAATTGCACTTTAGTACACATAAGTAAATTATATGTACTAGTAGGTATCGTGCCGGGCATTTATTCGGTCTAAAGTACCGAAGACAAAGACAGTGATTGAGTTGGTAAATAGAAATATCAATATTCTAAATTTGAAATTAGCAATTGGCATGGCGTAGGTGGTATTGGTTCGTCAGACGTGTTCGACTGAAGCATGCTGGGAAAATTGATATTCAAATGTACACTGATGTGTTCCTACTGACAAAGGATTTCCCATTTCTAACCGTCCATGGACCGGCAGATCTCACTTGATGCACGCACCGATGGCATACTTTAATGCCGCGATGTATTGAATTGTAGAAACTTCAACGATCAGAATCGAATTCACGTTCGGTTTGAGTAAAGTAACGAAAAGCAAATGTATGTAAGTCTACTTTAAATTAATAAACTGTTAAATTAACTGTTTTGATTTATTAGAGAAAAACAGTATTCAAAGCAGCGATTGTTGAATAAGATCATAGAATAGTATAATGGTTCTGATATTTGTTCGGAATATATGCTCTATAATATACCATGGTACGGCATATTGACAATGCATTTTGTTAACATATGCTTCTCGACTTTATGTCTAATAAGTGATAACTACAGTGTGTATTTTGAGTCTGACGAAAAGTCACACTGGGTTCCATCACGTTTCAGGCGTCATGGTTTACCTCAGTTCTAATGTCTGTATAGAGATCAATCACAAGTCATTCCAACCTATTCTCCCATTCATTTGACGTGGGTACTTTCAGGCGTAATTCGGCCAAACCGCCACATCTATGAATGGTGACACGATGTCTTTACAGATTTGATTAGCACACTTAAACAGTATACTTCGCTTGTCACTGGTAATTGTCCATCTCCTCAGTTCTTTATACACTAAAAGTCATGGCTATCCTGTATCTCCTTGCTTGTATCAGGTTTATGGGTCACTTACGTATTCATAGAGTAATACATTTTAATACTATCTGTCTTACATTATAACATGAAGAATGACTGTGAGTACATTGAGAGATGTATAATTGCAAAACGCTGTGTGATCGCGTAAGCCCACGTATCGTGCTCTCCAATCAGCTCATTTTCAGGCAGTCCATATGTATTACACAAAAGGAAGAGTAAAATTGCACTAATTCACAGTGCTCACAGAGATAAAAAGCGTAGGCCTGGCAAGGCATGGGGTAATAATATGTCGTCAACGAGAAGACATCAGTGATGACAGCGAAACGTGTTTGGCTTGGATGTGAGTAGATAGGTGTGTATGTGTAAGGGGCGACAAACAAGCATTTCAAGTTGTTCGTACCCTAGAGTCGGAGAAAATGTGCTTGAAGGTTGTCTCGTTCTATCCCCATGGTACAACTGTAAAACTGCAGGATCTCCCCGGTCGTTTTCTTCTCTCCCTAACACATTTTTGCAGGTATTCCCGATGGTCATGGTTGTTGACTCGGACGCATGATTGCTACTCAGGAAGACACGGAGACGGGCGCCATCTCTTGATGAATTACTCACATACTGCTGTATTTTTCACCCACTCTAAAGCACGTATGGTATGGACGGTCACGTTGATGGCTCTACACACTTTATCTAAAGACGCTATCCTTTACTATTCATTTAAACATAGGGCCAAAGTCCCTGAAGCTACTATAGACATGGATACAAAATTAAGTATTTCCTGACTGTATGAAATTATCTCACTTAGGTCATCCTAGGGACTTGTACACCAAATATTAAAGCTGTCTGACCAGCGGTTTTGAAAGAACAAGCAACTCAACAGTTGACAGAGCTCTGCTGTGTTATGTAGAGAATAACCTTTTGTGACACATGTATTGATGAAGAAGGTGGATATCTTTGATTAACATTGTATTTTTTTCTGTTGAATAAGTTGAGACTGTACATACTCAGAGAAAGCACACTGAAGAGACAAATGTTTGAAACTTAAGAAGTTCAAGGTCATCAAAAGCATTATAAGGAATCATGTAACTTTCATTGCACTGTTTACACAGATTGCATAATTGCTATAAATAGCACATGAGGAATCTTACAGCCCACTGGGCTTTACCATAAAAACCCTATCACTTTGACCACTCTTTTAATTGACCACTCTATTTTTTTCCTCAAAAAGTAATTTTATTTTATCCTTACCAAGTCAACCATAAATGGAAATTAGAACTTTCTCTATCTCTATCTCTATCTCTATCTCTATTGACTATTTTGAGCAATTTCTTTTAGATAACATACAGGGTACAATAAATGACGGTTCAGAATATGTCAAAGTTGGGATTCAGGAAAGTTGCCTTTACATGTTTTAATCCTCCAAGATGGTAACATTTCACTATGAATTATCAAAAAAAGTTGAACTTTCTGATAATTCTACACTAAAATTATTTTGGCTTTGATGATTTCCTATTTAATTCAATTATTTAAAATCATATTAATTATTTTTTTCTGGGTGAATTGATAGGGTTTATACAGTACAAGAATTACATACAATGTAAGTCAAATTTTGACCAAAATGACAAAAAAATTCCTTAAAAATACACATTTGCATATTTCATCACAATTTGAACAAATCTAAGTTGGGTTACCCCTAGGGACCTGTATACCAAATAACAAAGCTGTCTGACCAGCGGTTATGAAGAAGAAGATTTTTTACCAAAAACACCTTTTTTGGCATTAATTTGCCTATTTTCAACAATATCAAAAAATTAAAAAAAACAGTTTCTCAAAATCATATTTTTCATCTACACAAGAAATATCAAATCAGTAAGTACTGCGGTTCTCAAGATATTTGAGTGGACGGACGCCTCACAAACGGACATACATACATACATACATACAGACTGACGACGGACGCCGGACGGATACCCATCCCAATAGCTTCTATAGACTATAGTCTATACTAGCTAAAAATGGAGTGGCCGTTATTGGCCTTGAACATGTCATCATTGTCCATGATCTTGCGAGTGAACTTTACTTAAGGATTTCAAGATTTGAAGATTGTGTTCTTTGTAAAGGGACCTCTTTAAGGTATCAACTTCATGGGAAAGACTCTCTCAGACTTTGACAATAATCGTCAATACGTTTTACCGAATAACAAAATTGACGCTGTGGTGATGGTGTTTAAGGATACTGTTCATTACCTTACTTAAGGATCTAATCTGTACTAAGTAACAAATAACCTCCATCCGTCGTAGACAGTGAAGCGTAGACAGTGAAGCGAAATTCCGCTCCCCTATCTACGACCCTGTAAATAGGATTTCTCTGGCCCCTTTCACGAACATGCGGTACGCTCCTGTTTAAACAAAGAAAGATGACACTGAGCTGTCATATAAAGTATGTATTCAGTGCTAACATAGACATTGATGTGTACAGTGCTGCGAACGCAGGTGCGTGACCTGGCCTGAATTCAATGCATGTATCTGTTCCAGTGTGTTTCACATGACTAGGTACAGTTCTACAACAGTTTCTGGAAAACAGGTGTCGTGGTTCTACGCATACGGATATTTGACAGGATCTTACATATATGTGTGTTTTACATATATATTGTCAATTCTGAAAGCGCTCGAGTTTCAAACTTGAGAATCTGCGAATTTTCATAAACCTGTCACGGGTCCTGAAATTCAATGACGGAGACAGACTGAGCTTTGTCTGTTCAGCCGTATTTCACATAGTTACAATCATAAACGTTAACGTCCATGCTACGACAACGAATACGCTGACAGATTACATTGCTTTATTCGTCTGCAGTAATGTTGTGTCCTGACAGACCAGATCGATACAGGCTGTGATTAAGCTTTGAACTCTTCTCGATATTACAGCCTGGCCTTGTGACAGCTTTTATTACCATGTAACAGGAACTTGTCTGAGCCTGTTACAAAGGGGTCCTGTAATCTGCTGCTGCATTTCAAGCTGTGTGGAGAAGATGTTTATCGACGATGGAGATATACGACGAAATACATGATAGTACACTATTGTTAATTTTAAAAAGTTACACAGCGTTTCGTCCATGTTATAATTGAAGTATTAAAATTACTTCATTACCATTACAAATTTAGATCGCATAGTAATTTACCCAGCCTAGAATATTTCCACTCTACAACGTAACAGTAGGATTGGCGTGTGGATATGAAATGATTTCACAAAGATTTGCTAGAGCACCGTGAAGCGGCAAAGTCCTTGACCAACTTAATCTCTCGGTGTCGCCCAGTACAGAAACGCGACAGCCGTGTGAGATGTACGACGACGCCCACTGTATTTTGACAGCCATTATGTACAGAATGCTACCTCCTGTCAGCCTGTTACGCCTCTCTCAACACACCGCAGAGGTGCTTCATATACCACTGCGTAGACTGGTTAAATTTAATTAATTTTGATCTTTGCAACATTGCTGTCTTTCAGTTAGCAACCATTTACACAAACAGACGCCATAATTCTTGTAAAAAAAGTTTAGTGCACTCTGATGATATCAGTACAAACTTATTGTTTTGCAAGATATTGTTAGTTTACATGAAAATAGTATCGTTATCTTGTACATGGTTAAACAAAGTAACCTTAAGAATCATCAGTATTTTGGATGACCCTAATGAGGAGTAGGTCAATCGGCCAAGAGGTTTATTAGGAAACTAATAAGTGTGCAAAGATTGTCTCCTTTGCCTTCTTCGCTTGCTTCCTTTCCCTCTGTTCAGATTTTCCCGATTTATTTCCACCTTGATAAAATGATAATGGTTGAAATAACAAATATATTAAAATAAAATGTAAACACGGGTGTCAGTCTTTGATAAGGAAGTCCTTGAACTTGCTCAACTGTAAAGCCTTTCTCTGGGTGGATGTATGTTATTAGAAAAATGAAATTAGATACCCATGTGTCCAGTTTTTGTATATTCATTCAATACCATTGTATAAGTGTTAGATATTGATCCGTAACTCGTCTGCTCTACTTATCTATACACTGTCATACGTCATGGTCGTCATCTAGAATGTTTCATCCGGATACGTCTGACTCATTCATATCTTCGTGTTGTTGATGTCCATACAAAGTCATCGGGTTGGTAACAGACACAATAGTGCATCCAGAGGTGGGTTTTCTCGGCGGTTCAAAGTGTTTATGTAATTCCGTCGGCTTGACTTTTATCCCATAGCGACACCTGACTACAAATTGCTCACAGCCGTACCACTGGAAATTGTACCAATCCATTCCCAGCTGCTCATGCGCAGTTCTGACAATGAATTCTGCATCCTTGACGGGATACTGGTGTCGCAAATTGCTAATCTTGACTCCACGTCCCATGGCAGCGGTAACCAATAACTCTTTCCGAATTTCTCCACGACTGAGATGTATAACTTCATCCTCTCCGACATACACTGCCCAGTGGTTGAACCGTGCTTTAGGGTCATCAAACTCTATCAAATCACCTGGACGACATCTTTTTACCAGTTTCTCAGCTGTGGTGAAAGTTTGTCCCATTATCTGTCCATGTGATTATAATCAGTGTCTATTCTTCGTAGTATGGCAAAACAGTTGCCGACTGGTCGTAAGTGGTGATTCACTGGAATTGTTTTTCTGCCACTGTGTGAGCTACGATGTACTACAGAGGCAGTTAAGCTTCCACAAGGAATCTTGCCACAGCTGACAGTCGTATACACCCGAGATAATGTGTCAACACATACTGATATATGAGCCACAGCTCAGACAACTAGCCGCTTCTAGCTGCACAAAGTTAGCGTACAAACACAGGAAATGTTACCTATAAGTCACCTGGAATACCACTTACTAAGGTGCTGCCCAACAGGTGTACTGTATACAATTGTCCAGTCTTGACGTTTCAAACTCGTTCCAAATACACAGGAATAAGATCAAAGGTGGTGACTGTGAAGAATATAGTTCGAAATTGCCAGTACCACAGAAGTAGTAAACTCTCGGTCGTGTGTGAACAATACTGTCAAAGTTCACCACCGGGTTGCTGGACTGCGAAAGCAAACGTCTAAAACACTTCCCCTTCAGCCATGCGTCTTCCAGACTACCTACGTGGCAATGACCTCTGTCTGAGCCCGAGCTTTTGTCAAATACTATGCAACATGGCCGCTTGCACTATTGTTTCGTACCTCATTAGCATGCGAGTTTTGATTGGGACGAAAGATCATGAGTTCACTCACTGTTATTTTGTTACTTTGGACTGTGGTAAAGGCCACTGTTTACTGATCTTTATCGCATTTACAATCGTCTAAAATGCTCTTTGTATTTTTCAATAAGTCATTGCCTTCGCTTCGCTTGTTGCGCTGAGCATACCTCCATGCGCTGAGATAGTACCTTCACCCACAGGGGTAGACACTGTAGAGACCACATATCGGCAGTGTACAGACTTCACGGTGACACTCATACACTTAGGATATATGGATCCGGGGTCTGGATATTCATACTCCTTCCGCAAATTTCAAGATACATCTATTTTTCTCGACTCTTCAACAAAAATCACTCTTTTGAGGAACATGAGAGAATATTAGCTCTGACAATACACCTCAGTTTACACACGGTCTTTTGTGGAGTGACCGTGGTTTACATAGTCTAGGAGAGGGAGATATTCTCCCTAACGACTTACTTTACAAAGCTCATACATTGCTATTGCCCAAAATTCTTACGATTTCTTTGTCTATGGTGCAGTCTGCAAGAAGATTAGATTTCGAAAGGGTTCAGTTTTGGTCAGTGAAAAGGGTGAGCGTGCCAGATTCAACGCTGTGTCAATTTGTTCAGAAAACCCTCCCTCTAAGCCCTTATATACGGTAGGGAATTGTGGGTTGGGGATGTTACCGGAATATTTCTGAGCTTGGTTTCGTTCATGTAATACAGGCAGAAAAAAATGTTCATAACATGGCTGAAAGTTCAGAGATCTACCCATTAGCTTTGGTTTTCCCCGGGGTCTATTTTAGAGCCGCTTTTATGATATTATTAAAGCCCCGATAGCTGCAAGGGTTCTCATGTTTTCGATAAAATGGTTTGAATTAAAAGCAACTTATGTAAAAATACTTGCCGAAATGTGCCCACAAAACTTTTTGAAACATTGGCGACAAACATACAGCTCAGATTTTAACAACTAAATAATGTATGACTTACAAATCAACAATATGGCCGCCATGAGCGAGTACACAGAAACGTTTCTGTGAAAAATCAACCGAAACCGTCGCCAAAGATTGAAGTAGTGACATTTTCAAAGACAATATTGCTTAATAAAGTGAATCAAAAACATCTCTCCGGGGATTTTACGGTGTTTTTTGATAAGTAAATGCAACAGGGTACAGCTAACGGGGTTTTCCTCTGTGTCGAATCCGAGTATAGTGTTTGTCGATGGGAAGGGTGTATGTTTGTCAATGGGTAGGCTGTATGTTTGTCAATGGGTAGCTGTATGTTTGTCGATGGGTAGGCTGTATGTTTGTCAATGGGTAGGCTGTATGTTTGTCGATGGTAGGCTGTATGTTTGTCAATGGGTAGGCTGTATGTTTGTCGATGGGTAGGCTGTATGTTTGTCAATGGGTAGGCTGTATGTTTGTCAATGGGTAGGCTGTATGTTTGTCGATGGGTAGGCTGTATGTTTGTCAATGGGTAGGCTGTATGTTTGTCGATGGGTAGGCTGTATGTTTGTCGATGGGTAGGCTGTATGTTTGTCAATGGGTAGGGTGTATGTTTGTCGATGGGTAGGCTGTATGTTTGTCGATGGGTAGGCTGTATGTTTGTCAATGGGTAGGCTGTATGTTTGTCAATGGGTAGGCTGTATGTTTGTCAATGGGTAGGCTGTATGTTTGTCAATGGGTAGGCTGTATGTTTGTCGATGGGAAGGGTGTATGTTTGTCGATGGGTAGGCTGTTGTTTGTCGATGGGTAGGCTGTATGTTTGTCAATGGGTAGGCTGTATGTTTGTCAATGGGTAGGCTGTATGTTTGTCAATGGGTAGGCTGTATGTTTGTCGATGGGTAGGCTGTATGTTTGTCAATGGGTAGGCTGTATGTTTGTCAATGGGTAGGCTGTATGTTTGTCGATGGGTAGGCTGTATGTTTGTCGATGGGTAGGCTGTATGTTTGTCGATGGGTAGGCTGTATGTTTGTCAATGGGTAGGCTGTATGTTTGTCGATGGGTAGGCTGTATGTTTGTCGATGGGTAGGCTGTATGTTTGTCGATGGGTAGGCTGTATGTTTGTCGATGGGTAGGCTGTATGTTTGTCAATGGGTAGGCTGTATGTTTGTCAATGGGTAGGCTGTATGTTTGTCAATGGGTAGGCTGTATGTTTGTCGATGGGTAGGCTGTATGTTTGTCAATGGGTAGGCTGTATGTTTGTCAATGGGTAGGCTGTATGTTTGTCGATGGGTAGGCTGTATGTTTGTCGATGGGTAGGCTGTATGTTTGTCGATGGGTAGGCTGTATGTTTGTCAATGGGTAGGCTGTATGTTTGTCGATGGGTAGGCTGTATGTTTGTCAATGGGTAGGCTGTATGTTTGTCGATGGGTAGGCTGTATGTTTGTCGATGGGTAGGCTGTATGTTTGTCAATGGGTAGGCTGTATGTTTGTCGATGGGTAGGCTGTATGTTTGTCGATGGGTAGGCTGTATGTTTGTCAATGGGTAGGCTGTATGTTTGTCGATGGGTAGGCTGTATGTTTGTCGATGGGTAGGCTGTATGTTGTCGATGGGTAGGCTGTATGTTTGTCGATGGGTAGGCTGTATGTTTGTCGATGGGTAGGCTGTATGTTTGTCGATGGGTAGGCTGTATGTTTGTCGATGGGTAGGCTGTATGTTTGTCGATGGGTAGGCTGTATGTTTGTCGATGGGTAGGCTGTATGTTTGTCGATGGGTAGGCTGTATGTTTGTCGATGGGTAGGCTGTATGTTTGTCGATGGGTAGGCTGTATGTTTGTCAATGGGTAGGCTGTATGTTTGTCAATGGGTAGGCTGTATGTTTGTCAATGGGTAGGCTGTATGTTTGTCGATGGGAAGGGTGTATGTTTGTCGATGGGTAGGCTGTATGTTTGTCAATGGGTAGGCTGTATGTTTGTCAATGGGTAGGCTGTATGTTTGTCAATGGGTAGGCTGTATTGTTTGTCAATGGGTAGGCTGTATGTTTGTCAATGGGTAGGCTGTATGTTTGTCGATGGGTAGGCTGTATGTTTGTCGATGGGTAGGCTGTATGTTTGTCGATGGGTAGGCTGTATGTTTGTCGATGGGTAGGCTGTATGTTTGTCAATGGGTAGGCTGTATGTTTGTCAATGGGTAGGCTGTATGTTTGTCGATGGGTAGGCTGTATGTTTGTCAATGGGTAGGCTGTATGTTTGTCGATGGGTAGGCTGTATGTTTGTCGATGGGTAGGCTGTATGTTTGTCGATGGGTAGGCTGTATGTTTGTCGATGGGTAGGCTGTATGTTTGTCGATGGGTAGGCTGTATGTTTGTCGATGGGTAGGCTGTATGTTTGTCGATGGGTAGGCTGTATGTTTGTCGATGGGTAGGCTGTATGTTTGTCAATGGGTAGGCTGTATGTTTGTCGATGGGTAGGCTGTATGTTTGTCAATGGGTAGGCTGTATGTTTGTCGATGGGTAGGCTGTATGTTTGTCAATGGGTAGGCTGTATGTTTGTCAATGGGTAGGCTGTATGTTTGTCGATGGGTAGGCTGTATGTTTGTCAATGGGTAGGCTGTATGTTTGTCAATGGTAGGCTGTATGTTTGTCAATGGGTAGGCTGTATGTTTGTCAATGGGTAGGCTGTATGTTTGTCAATGGGTAGGCTGTATGTTTGTCAATGGGTAGGCTGTATGTTTGTCGATGGGTAGGCTGTATGTTTGTCGATGGGTAGGCTGTATGTTTGTCGATGGGTAGGCTGTATGTTTGTCAATGGGTAGGCTGTATGTTTGTCGATGGGTAGGCTGTATGTTTGTCGATGGGTAGGCTGTATGTTTGTCGATGGGTAGGCTGTATGTTTGTCGATGGGTAGGCTGTATGTTTGTCGATGGGTAGGCTGTATGTTTGTCAATGGGTAGGCTGTATGTTTGTCGATGGGTAGGCTGTATGTTTGTCGATGGGTAGGCTGTATGTTTGTCGATGGGTAGGCTGTATGTTTGTCGATGGGTAGGCTGTATGTTTGTCGATGGGTAGGCTGTATGTTTGTCGATGGGTAGGCTGTATGTTTGTCGATGGGTAGGCTGTATGTTTGTCGATGGGTAGGCTGTATGTTTGTCAATGGGTAGGCTGTATGTTTGTCGATGGGTAGGCTGTATGTTTGTCAATGGGTAGGCTGTATGTTTGTCGATGGGTAGGCTGTATGTTTGTCGATGGGAAGGGTGTATGTTTGTCAATGGGTAGGCTGTATGTTTGTCAATGGGTAGGCTGTATGTTTGTCGATGGGTAGGCTGTATGTTTGTCAATGGGTAGGCTGTATGTTTGTCAATGGGTAGGCTGTATGTTTGTCAATGGGTAGGCTGTATGTTTGTCAATGGGTAGGCTGTATGTTTGTCGATGGGTAGGCTGTATGTTTGTCGATGGGTAGGCTGTATGTTTGTCGATGGGTAGGCTGTATGTTTGTCATGGGTAGGCTGTATGTTTGTCGATGGGTAGGCTGTATGTTTGTCGATGGTAGGCTGTATGTTTGTCGATGGGTAGGCTGTATGTTTGTCATGGGTAGGCTGTATGTTTGTCAATGGGTAGGCTGTATGTTTGTCAATGGGTAGGCTGTATGTTTGTCGATGGGTAGGCTGTATGTTTGTCGATGGGTAGGCTGTATGTTTGTCAATGGGTAGGCTGTATGTTTGTCAATGGGTAGGCTGTATGTTTGTCGATGGGTAGGCTGTATGTTTGTCGATGGGTAGGCTGTATGTTTGTCGATGGGTAGGCTGTATGTTTGTCGATGGGAAGGGTGTATGTTTGTCGATGGGAAGGGTGTATGTTTGTCAATGGGTAGGCTGTATGTTTGTCGATGGGTAGGCTGTATGTTTGTCGATGGGTAGGCTGTATGTTTGTCGATGGGTAGGCTGTATGTTTGTCGATGGGAAGGGTGTATGTTTGTCAATGGGTAGGCTGTATGTTTGTCAATGGGTAGGCTGTATGTTTGTCAATGGGTAGGCTGTATGTTTGTCGATGGGTAGGCTGTATGTTTGTCGATGGGTAGGCTGTATGTTTGTCAATGGGTAGGCTGTATGTTTGTCAATGGGTAGGCTGTATGTTTGTCAATGGGTAGGCTGTATGTTTGTCGATGGGTAGGCTGTATGTTTGTCGATGGGAAGGGTGTATGTTTGTCAATGGGTAGGCTGTATGTTTGTCAATGGGTAGGCTGTATGTTTGTCGATGGGTAGGCTGTATGTTTGTCAATGGTAGGCTGTATGTTTGTCAATGGGTAGGCTGTATGTTTGTCAATGGGTAGGCTGTATGTTTGTCAATGGGTAGGCTGTATGTTTGTCGATGGGTAGGCTGTATGTTTGTCGATGGGTAGGCTGTATGTTTGTCGATGGGTAGGCTGTATGTTTGTCAATGGGTAGGCTGTATGTTTGTCAATGGGTAGGCTGTATGTTTGTCGATGGGTAGGCTGTATGTTTGTCAATGGGTAGGCTGTATGTTTGTCGATGGGTAGGCTGTATGTTTGTCGATGGGTAGGCTGTATGTTTGTCGATGGGTAGGCTGTATGTTTGTCGATGGGTAGGCTGTATGTTTGTCAATGGGTAGGCTGTATGTTTGTCAATGGGTAGGCTGTATGTTTGTCGATGGGTAGGCTGTATGTTTGTCGATGGGTAGGCTGTATGTTTGTCGATGGGTAGGCTGTATGTTTGTCGATGGGTAGGCTGTATGTTTGTCGATGGGTAGGCTGTATGTTTGTTGATGGGTAGGCTGTATGTTTGTCGATGGGTAGGCTGTATGTTTGTCGATGGGTAGGCTGTATGTTTGTTGATGGGTAGGCTGTATGTTTGTCGATGGGTAGGCTGTATGTTTGTCGATGGGTAGGCTGTATGTTTGTCGATGGGTAGGCTGTATGTTTGTCAATGGGTAGGCTGTATGTTTGTCGATGGGAAGGCTGTATGTTTGTCGATGGGTAGGCTGTATGTTTGTCGATGGGTAGGCTGTATGTTTGTCGATGGGTAGGCTGTATGTTTGTCAATGGGTAGGCTGTATGTTTGTCAATGGGTAGGCTGTATGTTTGTCGATGGGAAGGCTGTATGTTTGTCGATGGGTAGGCTGTATGTTTGTCAATGGGTAGGCTGTATGTTTGTCAATGGGTAGGCTGTATGTTTGTCGATGGGAAGGGTGTATGTTTGTCAATGGGTAGGCTGTATGTTTGTCGATGGGTAGGCTGTATGTTTGTCGATGGGTAGGCTGTATGTTTGTCAATGGGTAGGCTGTATGTTTGTCAATGGGTAGGCTGTATGTTTGTCAATGGGTAGGCTGTATGTTTGTCGATGGGTAGGCTGTATGTTTGTCAATGGGTAGGCTGTATGTTTGTCAATGGGTAGGCTGTATGTTTGTCGATGGGTAGGCTGTATGTTTGTCGATGGGTAGGCTGTATGTTTGTCGATGGGTAGGCTGTATGTTTGTCGATGGGTAGGCTGTATGTTTGTCGATGGGTAGGCTGTATGTTTGTTGATGGGTAGGCTGTATGTTTGTCGATGGGTAGGCTGTATGTTTGTCGATGGGTAGGCTGTATGTTTGTTGATGGGTAGGCTGTATGTTTGTTCGATGGGTAGGCTGTATGTTTGTCGATGGGTAGGCTGTATGTTTGTCGATGGGTAGGCTGTATGTTTGTCGATGGGTAGGCTGTATGTTTGTCGATGGGAAGGGTGTATGTTTGTCGATGGGTAGGCTGTATGTTTGTCGATGGGTAGGCTGTATGTTTGTCGATGGGTAGGCTGTATGTTTGTCGATGGGTAGGCTGTATGTTTGTCAATGGGTAGGCTGTATGTTTGTCGATGGGAAGGGTGTATGTTTGTCGATGGGTAGGCTGTATGTTTGTCAATGGGTAGGCTGTATGTTTGTCAATGGGTAGGCTGTATGTTTGTCGATGGGAAGGGTGTATGTTTGTCGATGGGTAGGCTGTATGTTTGTCGATGGGTAGGCTGTATGTTTGTCAATGGGTAGGCTGTATGTTTGTCAATGGGTAGGCTGTATGTTTGTCAATGGGTAGGCTGTATGTTTGTCGATGGGTAGGCTGTATGTTTGTCAATGGGTAGGCTGTATGTTTGTCAATGGGTAGGCTGTATGTTTGTCGATGGGTAGGCTGTATGTTTGTCAATGGGTAGGCTGTATGTTTGTCAATGGGTAGGCTGTATGTTTGTCAATGGGTAGGCTGTATGTTTGTCAATGGGTAGGCTGTATGTTTGTCGATGGGTAGGCTGTATGTTTGTCGATGGGTAGGCTGTATGTTTGTCAATGGGTAGGCTGTATGTTTGTCAATGGGTAGGCTGTATGTTTGTCAATGGGTAGGCTGTATGTTTGTCGATGGGTAGGCTGTATGTTTGTCGATGGGAAGGTGTATGTTTGTCAATGGGTAGGCTGTATGTTTGTCGATGGGTAGGCTGTATGTTTGTCGATGGGTAGGCTGTATGTTTGTCAATGGGTAGGCTGTATGTTTGTCAATGGGTAGGCTGTATGTTTGTCAATGGGTAGGCTGTATGTTTGTCAATGGGTAGGCTGTATGTTTGTCGATGGGTAGGCTGTATGTTTGTCGATGGGTAGGCTGTATGTTTGTCGATGGGTAGGCTGTATGTTTGTCGATGGGTAGGCTGTATGTTTGTCAATGGGTAGGCTGTATGTTTGTCGATGGGTAGGCTGTATGTTTGTCGATGGGTAGGCTGTATGTTTGTCGATGGGTAGGCTGTATGTTTGTCGATGGGTAGGCTGTATGTTTGTCGATGGGTAGGCTGTATGTTTGTCGATGGGTAGGCTGTATGTTTGTCGATGGGTAGGCTGTATGTTTGTCGATGGGTAGGCTGTATGTTTGTCGATGGGTAGGCTGTATGTTTGTCGATGGGTAGGCTGTATGTTTGTCGATGGGTAGGCTGTATGTTTGTTGATGGGTAGGCTGTATGTTTGTCGATGGGTAGGCTGTATGTTTGTCGATGGGTAGGCTGTATGTTTGTTGATGGGTAGGCTGTATGTTTGTGATGGGTAGGCTGTATGTTTGTCGATGGGTAGGCTGTATGTTTGTCGATGGGTAGGCTGTATGTTTGTCAATGGGTAGGCTGTATGTTTGTCGATGGGAAGGGTGTATGTTTGTCGATGGGTAGGCTGTATGTTTGTCGATGGGTAGGCTGTATGTTTGTCGATGGGTAGGCTGTATGTTTGTCAATGGGTAGGCTGTATGTTTGTCAATGGGTAGGCTGTATGTTTGTCGATGGGAAGGGTGTATGTTTGTCAATGGGTAGGCTGTATGTTTGTCGATGGGTAGGCTGTATGTTTGTCGATGGGTAGGCTGTATGTTTGTCAATGGGTAGGCTGTATGTTTGTCAATGGGTAGGCTGTATGTTTGTCAATGGGTAGGCTGTATGTTTGTCGATGGGTAGGCTGTATGTTTGTCAATGGGTAGGCTGTATGTTTGTCATGGGTAGGCTGTATGTTTGTCAATGGGTAGGCTGTATGTTTGTCAATGGGTAGGCTGTATGTTTGTCAATGGGTAGGCTGTATGTTTGTCGATGGGTAGGCTGTATGTTTGTCGATGGGTAGGCTGTATGTTTGTCGATGGGTAGGCTGTATGTTTGTCGATGGGTAGGCTGTATGTTGTCGATGGGTAGGCTGTATGTTTGTCGATGGGTAGGCTGTATGTTTGTCGATGGGTAGGCTGTATGTTTGTCAATGGGTATAGGCTGTATGTTTGTCAATGGGTAGGCTGTATGTTTGTCGATGGGTAGGCTGTATGTTTGTCGATGGGTAGGCTGTATGTTTGTCAATGGGTAGGCTGTATGTTTGTCAATGGGTAGGCTGTATGTTTGTCGATGGGTAGGCTGTATGTTTGTCAATGGGTAGGCTGTATGTTTGTCAATGGGTAGGCTGTATGTTTGTCGATGGGTAGGCTGTATGTTTGTCAATGGGTAGGCTGTATGTTTGTCGATGGGTAGGCTGTATGTTTGTCAATGGGTAGGCTGTATGTTTGTCAATGGGTAGGCTGTATGTTTGTCGATGGGTAGCTGTATGTTTGTCGATGGGTAGGCTGTATGTTTGTCAATGGGTAGGCTGTATGTTTGTCAATGGGTAGGCTGTATGTTTGTCAATGGGTAGGCTGTATGTTTGTCGATGGGTAGGCTGTATGTTTGTCGATGGGTAGCTGTATGTTTGTCGATGGGTAGGCTGTATGTTTGTCAATGGGTAGGCTGTATGTTTGTCGATGGGTAGGCTGTATGTTTGTTGACGGGTAGGCTGTATGTTTGTCGATGGGTAGGCTGCTCTGTATGTCTCAGAAATTGACATCACACACTGACTGATCACAAAAACGAATGAGGATGTCATTCCAATTTCGATTGTTGACGTATCCCGCACTATGCTATGTCTAGTTAGCACTTCTAAAACGAAATGTGGTTGTTGCTTCTGCCTCGAAAATTAAATCAGACTTCTAGATAAAGCTAGTACTTCCATCAGCATTCAAATTAACAACACTACGTATTTCGTCCAAACTACTCGGTTTATAAGTAATTAGTAGACAATATGTCAACTTAGGATGATTATACTAATAGTTTATAAAGATTTTGATCATTGAAAATGTGAATTTTAAGAAAATTACACCCATGTACACAGAGGAATGTTCTTTTAAAGTGTACAACACTTTATTTATTTCTTTTGTCAACTACAATAATATTGTATTGCATTAAATAACACTTGCAAAGGTAACACACCAAAACTGCATAAGCTTCAAAAAAGAACTAACAAGGTTGTACTTTGGGTTGACGATGATTTTTCTTTCTCCGACCATTCTCCTGAACCTACAATGGTTGCCTATCGATTTCCATTCTGATGATTTCATAGATTTCTTTGTGACATTCAAAATACTCTATGATCTTGCACCCTAATACTTGAAAAATCTTGTTCACTCTGTTCTGAAACAAATCATCATACTGCCAGAAATGGTTGCTGAACGATTTGTAAGACAGCGACGTGTCAAAGGTCATTCACTTATCGTGCCACTAAGATTTGGAATTCTGCCTACACTTGGTTCAAGTCGGTGAATTTTAGGAAATAAAATCATTTGTAATAGTGTCTCTTGTGTCTCTTCTATTTCATGCAAACCTGTTTGAAATTAGGCAGCCAAGGTCAGGTTTTCCTAACGATCGAACGCATTACCTTTGAGTCTGCGCAGTAGTGAAATAGTTTCTGCCGGATGAAACTCCTCTGTATCACTTACGTCGTACTTATCGCTTACACCCCACTCACACGTTTCATATGAAAACAGAACACAAATCATCGCGTTTACCCCACTCAAACATCCACAGACTTAAACCAAGTGTAACCTCTGTCCGAACAGGCCCTACAAAATTACCTCTTGACTGAATTTAGAAACTGGGTCTGTTAAATCTGTTAGAATGCCTCTCGCTTTATTTTCTATTTTTTAAACTCTGCCCTTTGTATGTGTTCAATTATTCCCTTCGTTTTCTTATTCCAAGTAAATACGAAATATTTTTCCCGGTAATTGTAACTTTGAAAGCTCATGGAGAGTATAGTTGTAAATTGCACTTTTCTGTTGTCAATCAGATCTCAAATTGTCCTCTCGAAATAGCTACTACTTTTCTAGACTTCCACTTCAACAACCTATCTGCAAATCTATTCGCTCGATACACATGATGCGGTTCCATGGCGGATGTAAATGTAACATTTCCCAAGGTGTCATCCGTAGTAGATCTTCAGGCTCATGTTTGATCCTAGGGTGGTATTGTCTGAATGAGACCGTATCCCTACCATAAGGAAGCAGCTAAACGTATACATATATCTCTGAATTCTACATCGCACGAAGTTCAGATCGCAGGACACCGGTTTGGAACCCCTCCAGAACTCCCGTGACATATAATTTATGTAAGCTGTTACCCTGTGTTCAAAGTAAACATTATTATTTTCATATCTCCTCAAATTTCGGCCTAGGGAAGACGATCGGTGCATTCAGCTATAGTTTATTTCGTATTGAAGCTTTATCATTTGTTGGACGCACTTCTTAGATTTGCCACACAATGTACCGTACAGTCAGAATTTGAAAATGATATTCATCCTCACTTTATATCATTTGTATACTAATACGATTACTACATGCTTTAACGATCACCTTTTGCTTCTCCGAGTCCCGTGTAATGTGTTAATATTGGCATTATCATTCAACTTCCTTCACTTTGAGGTTGTGAAGTACATTTCTTGGTATCTCTTTTTTTTGAAAAGAAAACACGTTGTGGAATTATATGGCTATGCAATATGTGTTACAATTGTCATTTCACCTTCGAAGACTAAGTTTGTTAATACCTGCACCCTTTCGGCAAAATTAATAGAATATGTACAGAATGCTGTATAATAAATGTTAATGTTATGCATAATGAGTACAGAAAGAGGAAATACCCTTCACAGCCGTGCAACATGTTTCATCAAAGTTGCGCCTTTCCATCACGTATCCAAATATTGACTTTAACCAATTGCATATAGCACATGTTTTCAATCACTATTTTGCTCGTAAATGCATGAGGAGGTGATTTATCCACTCCAAGAATACTGTACAGGATATTACAGTCTACTGCTATGGTTTCGTCCGGAATGCCAAATACTAACATACTTCAAAGAGTAGTATAGTCTTTCATTCTAAGCCTCAATGGATTCAAAACACGCGTCCCTTCGGAATAGTTAATATGTATTTATTGCTCTGCAGTACTCGCACACGACGTGCAATTGTATCCCAGATGCTGTGAGGTACTTACCTATGTTCACCATTTTAGCTATCCTTATTCTCCTTCCGCTTTCTCTATTATTTTTCTTTATATTACTCGATTAAATAATCTTTCAAGAGCCTTTGCTTAACATTTTTGTGTACGAAATGTGTTTCTTCAAAAGATAATTTATGTACTTTCTTAACGTCTTATAACTCGAAATGTGATGTCAATCACACGACAGTTGGTTGTGTAAACACGATCTTACTTTCACTGGTAATGCATAAGTCAAGTGTAATTTAAAGTTATTTGGATCACGAGCGAACACATCACATGAACGGAGAAATAAAATTACAGGTCGAGATTACGCTGTCAGATACCGTAGTCAAATGTATGCTGCATTCAGAACTTTACAGTTCACCTACAGCCAACTTAGGAAATTGAACACAGCTACTTCGGAAATGAATGTGACTCCATAATAACTACCCGCGGAAAAGTTAGACTCTGCGATTTAAGCAAACACTCAACGTCATATTAAAATCGATGTTTTAGCTGACATTTACCGTTTTATACAGCACATTTCAACATTTTTAATATTTCGCCATGAAAAGATACCCTTACAATGAACCTGTGTGACCATCACCTGTGTACCGAGCATGCCTACATTACAGACACTACACGTTGGTGTTTTCTTATGACTTTCTCATTACTTTAACACCTTCTTTGGTCAAAATATGATCTAAATCACAACGATACATCATTTTCTCTGTCACAAGTTAAAGATTTACATATATGTATGTATGTATGTATGTATGTATGTATGTATGTATGTATGTATGTATGTATGTATGTATGTATGTATGTATGTATGTATGTATGTATGTATGTATGTATGTATGTACGTAGGTACGTAGGTACGTAGGTACGTATGTACGTATGTATGTATGTATGTATGTATGTATGTATGTATGTATGTATGTATGTATGTACGTACGTAGGTACGTAGGTACGTAGGTACGTATGTACGTATGTATGTATGTATGTATGTATGTATGTATGTATGTATGTATGTATGTATGTATGTATGTATGTATGTATGTATGTATGTATGTATGTATGTATGTATGTATGTACGTAGGTACGTACGTACGTAGGTACGTAGGTACGTAGGTACGTATGTATGTATGTATGTATGTATGTATGTATGTATGTATGTATGTATGTATGTATGTATGTATGTATGTATGTATGTATGTATGTATGTATGTATGATGCATGCATCCGTTGACTGACATGCATGAAATATACACGAAATGTGCATGGAATGGACGAGCATGAAATGTGGATATCCTGAACCGGACAAATTTTTACAGGCACAATGAAATTTTTATAAAGAGGAACTTGGCGCCTCCAGCTTTATGTAACTCGTTCTTATCATCATGCTGTTTAATTTATTCCTATCAGGTTGTGCAAAATTATCTGTTTTATTATGGCGCTAATACCATAGCCTGCCATGATACAAAATAAAGATAAAGAATAAAAAATGAAAGAATGTATACGTAACTTAGCCGGCAAATTTATATATTGTCGCTGCTTCTGCTTTCGTTCAATGTTTTGTTCATTCTCCATGACACAGCATACATATTGTGTTTGAACATAGACCCTGGAGGGTCTATGGTTTGGCGCAGACCGACTACTGCATCTAGGCCTTCCACCATGCCAGATATTGTGAAACCTTGTGACAAATCATTGCGGGTGTAAAAACCATGTCACATAGATTTTTTGTAGACCGACAGATAAATTATCTATTAGCTTTGGAATTAATATCATGGCTCTTATACTTCCACAGTAATATGAGATTTAAGCATGATAAAATGAAACTGTCATGTACCTATAAACATGTCACCATTTAAACTAAATTCATCGATTACTCAGCTCGACAGATGTAGTTTAAGTATTTCTGAATGCGAAATGTTTTCACTTATTTGCTGAAAGGCAAATTGAAAAATCGCAAATTTAGCGGAAAAATCGCCTGTATGAAATTATTACTAAATTCTATTTCGGAAATGACTCCTACTGCAATATCTGCATCATCTATGCCACATTAAACAACCAATGCATCAAGAAAGACCAAAGAGGGCGCTGTTCACAGCACCAACGCTCTTGCTCTTGAATAGCTAGCTTTTCAGGCTTTTGTCACTTAGATACTTATTAAAATCATATAATTTTGCATTGTATAGAAAGCACACAGAGGATTGCAAATATGTATAGGTTACACTTAGCTTAGTTTAAACCGCACGATTCTTATCAAATAAAACACTTCTTGTAAGTCATGACGTTTGTAAGGTCTAATGGACAATAATTTGCACTACGCATTTTCAAAGATAACTAGTTTTTGATACCGTTATATGCTTCCATGTGAGACTTACATTTGTTCTTTTTCGGGTAACTTATATATGTACATCGGGTATTTCAATAACTTTGTTAGATATGATCTCAGTGCAGCAAACCGTCCAAAACCCATGTCAGTGTGAAAATCTTCCATACAACCATGCAGTGAGTTTGCACTACAACATAAGGAACGCAGAATGCCTCGGTGTTCATGGCTACTTTCATGATCAACTGATTAAGTTCTAATTAGATCTGATGACCTTTCACTCCCAACAGATGCCTTGTGCATTTCATTCGCATAATTTGGTCTCTGTCAATTTTACGCTCATTGTTATTATTTTCAACGCCTCGTTCGGTATTCCCTAAAGGTATCTGTGAGCCATTATTGTTGCCGACAGCTGTAATTTATCCAAAATGAGAAGAAAATTTGAATTTTCTTCTTAACTTTTATTAAATTCGTCTAAAATTTGAATGATATGCTGTGCCGAGTAAGTACTGTTAGTTCGTTGGGTAAGCTGCCATGAAATATCACCATGTTCTTCGACATGAATATTTATATGGTGATTGATTTGGTGCTGAAATGTTGTTTGTAATTGTGAAAGATTTTGAACAAGTGTAGTTACAGAAAAATAGTACTCGAAATCAACACTTAGTTGACATCAAATTTTACACTTTTACTCATCGATCACTTCTCTTTCACTTGTTTTTGTGGTCAATGGGAATTTATATATATTATATATATATATATATATATATATATATATATATATATATATATATATATATGTATGTATGTATGTATGTATGTGTGTGTGTGTGTATATATATATTATATATATATATATGTGTGTGTGTGTGTGTGTGTGTGTGTGTGTGTGTGTGTGTGTGTGTGTTATCTTTTATTGTAAAATATCATCCCGACTAACGGGGAAAACCCCCATATACAACAAATCTGCTCTTTACATAAATCTATAAATTCTCTCAAAAGCATGCAGTATGTCAACTTTTAAGTGCATCTCTTTAAGAAGCTTGTATCTTACATTGAATTCGTTTTTGAAAACCGTCTCGATGGGTAAATTTACATTTTCAATCCAAAATTTATGGATACACCATTTTCCAACTGAAATTAAAAATGTACAGATTTTCTATGTGTGTCAGTAATGGTAGTTTCATTACAGTCTGTGAAAATAATATGTGATGGTGATATTTCAATTTCTTTCCCTGCAAATCTTTTAATAACGTTTTTTTGCTTTGGTCCAGCATCTTACAGCAACTGAACAATTTAAAAATCTATGTTTCAAGGAATCTATTTCTTGGCAAACTGAACACAGCATTGTATCTTTTGTCTTCCAAAAATATAAATATTTGTTACATGGGAGTAGAAAGTGCAAAAGGCTTCCATTGGAACTCTCTTAGTTTAAGTTCATTTGTAATATCATACACATTTTTCTAAATAAGGTGGATTTCTGATTCTCTAGCAGTTGCATTTAAATTGTGGAACCATTTCAAAAGCTAGTACATAGGGGGTTTTGTATGCTTTCGTATAAGAATGGAATACAGTGCCTTGCATGTCAATTTGTTCAGGGGAATTTTACTATCATTGGCAGAAACCTCAAAATTATCATCTGTAGAAACCATTGAGTAAAAACAACAATATTTCCTAGACCAGCCAAGTAAGAAGTGACGATCTGCGTGGTCCACACTGTGATTCACATCATACCAAGTGTTCAAAACATTAACGTAAAAAACTGGTAAAGCAGCTACAATACAGTTTGGGACAACACGCCATATAGAGAATGTTGCTTTTAAATTTGTGTTATTATCAAGATAACAGTACGACCATGGTAACGCTGCCCATGTCGTGTCTTTACTTTCCACTAATCTTTTCACCAACATAGCCTGCAGTGCTTGCACTTGACATTTTACATTGATATGTACCTCCGCATTTGTAACCTCTTTCAAGCACTTTGTTTGAAATATTTCTTTTTCGTTTGACAAAGATGTCAATAAAACTTTGGACTTTCTGACAGATATCTTCTGGTATACCAATTACAGAAGCAAGGTACATTATCTTTGATACAGCAAGAGATTTTGAAATAACGATACGCCCATAAATTGTAAGGTGGCGCCTTCCCCAAGAATTTAACAAATTTTCGAGTGATTTCACTTTTTCTTCCTAATTTAATTTCTTGCACAGTATATCATCATAACCAAATATACACCCAGTGTTTTCACAGGGTTTGTAGTCCATTTTAATGTCACCAGCTTTCACATCCTTGTGTCTAAACTTGCCCAACAGAACCCCTGTCGTTTTCTTCTTATTCAGCTTTAACCCGCTACATTTGTGAAAGTTTTCCATAACTGTAAGAACTGATTCAACAGAGGCAATATCTTCAACAAAAATAGTTGTGTCATCTGCTAATAATGAAATCTTTGCTTCACGTATTGTGTTGCTTGGACCAGGTAATTTAAAACCTTTGATGCTTTCGTCATACCTAATTTTACATGCTAATACCTCGATCGCCAATACAAATAACAGGGCTGACAAAGAACAGCCCTGCCTGATATATATATATATATATATATATATATATATATATATATATATATATATATATATATATATATCAGGTATTTTATATATATTTATCATATATATATATATATATATATATATATATATATTAGCAATGGGGTGTTTGTCTTACGGTACATGATGACTCTGCCACGCAGACTGATATTATCTGCCTTGTGCATTTCATTCGCACAATGCAGTCCCCGTGTGCAGTCCCGCTGGCACACGTCGCTCGCTATAGGTTACCTGTGTTGATGTTTCTGTCATTGTCTATGTAAAATCTTCGAGTGAACAGCGTTGTTGAATTTAAATCTCCAGCTAAGATACCGTGTAGTATGTGCAGCATTACTTTGTATAGCGACTGTGAGCAGTGTCGCTCTGAACACAGAGTAATATCAGACAGAGTGGCAACAGCTATTGTTTAAGGCGTGAAGCGGTTACGTAAGCAATCCATGTTTGCCTCGCCTCACGAAGCTCTTGGCTCTCTTTTCCGAAGAGTGCCGACCATGCACCCTTCGGTAATTTTCGGATTTCACCAATTGTTCAGCGAAAGTATGTTCGACAAAGCTTGTGTTGTTGTTTGTCGTGTGGTGCTGATCGGAATTGATGTGCTGGCGAAAACGGAAGTGTTTTGAGCTTCAGGAAAGTGGGTTTTACCGTTTTAAAAATTCCTCTCATATTTTTATGAATATATAATGAGTGTGTTTGAACCAAATTTGAAAGTCTTTTATCGATACTGTCTGGTTTTACTCAATGGTTTACGGTCAGTCATACCGTCTTTTACACGTGCGCCAAGAAAGGACATGTTTATGAAACTGCTGGCGTGTTATGTTTTGATTGGCGTGAGGCAGTGTTTCTGGCCTGAGAGCTCACAAAGTAACCATGGTTGCTACGCGACTGGCAGTACGATGCCATCTCGTCGTATGTTTCGCATAATCTCGTGTAATTATCAACCACAAACCAAGCCTCCAAAAAGTTTAACACCTTTTAAGCTCATTTTAATATGAAAAGCCAATAGTCTACAGAGACGACCATGGAACAAAAGGCATGCAAGTGTTGCCACTCTGTCTGATATTACTCTGTGCTCTGAACAAAGCAACTTTTAGGAAAACGTAAATCTCGTCTCAGTGACCTTTTTGTTTATTGACTTGATTTGTTGATTTGTCATTGCTTTGTTGTTTTTGTAATGTTAGCGATGCTGTTTGTAGTGGCTGCATAGGTTCATTGGTTGGCTAAATGCAACATAGCAACACATAACGCTATATATTTTACGCAACTAGGGTTTGCCCGCCATGCTCATGAGCGAAATTGTTGAAAAATGCAACGTTTACATTATTTATGAATCTATTTTATTTCCGTATGAATTTCTGTTAGGGATCGTGCTACGCCGAAAAACCTTGACGGATTCAATTACAAAGTCATATATGACGAAATCTAGAGTAAGTTTTGTGCAGGCAATAGGCCTATTTAAAGTCGATACTCTGTTTTTCACTCAAGCCAACAAACGGTGCATTGGATTTGCTCGCTTACGTGGAAGAAGCGGCAAGCAAAGACAGTAATCCAAATTTCATGGCTCTGTCACAGTCAGTCATCCGAAAACTACGTATATAATGGCGGCCTCTAAAACAGATTCTTGTCGCTCAACACGGAGCGTATGAATGCCCTTGAAATTTGTATCGAACAAGGCTTTAGCTTATGTCGCCAAACAAACTTTCACCAGCGAAGACGAACGAATAAGTTTAGACTGACCCAGTAAATGTCAATTCAAACCTGTGCAAGGTCACATTAATGCTAATCAATTTCTTATGCTTTTAGAGATTGCACGACTTCGGCTTAATATTTCCCAACAAAATCTCGCGAACTGGAATGAGAATTGTATTAGGCTGTACATCTTGAATTCAAGTCAAAAACAGCGCAGCACGGGTAGTTTAATATGAAGAATGCCATGGCCTTTGTCCAATAGCAGTTCACTACACTAAGTACAACAATTATCATTACAAATAAGATTCTGAATGGGATTAGTTTTTGTCGGTTGACTTTTTCACGAAAGCGCCAACATTTGTACAGACTCACCTTATTCTGTCGGCTTGTTCGGATAATACAGCACTGAGACTCACCTTATTCTGTCGGCTTGTTCGGATAATACAACTTTGTACCAACTCACCTTATTCTGTCGGCTTGTTCGGATAATACAACATTTGTACGGACTCACCTTATTCTGTCGGCTTGTTCGCGAAAGCTCCAACATTTGTACAGACTCACCTTATTCTGTCGGCTTGTTCGGATAATACAGCACTGAGACTCACAGTGTCGTGGATACTGAACCGCAGAAATCACTTAATAAAGATTTGGAAGTTGTTCCAGTTTGTTTATCACTTTCTTTGCTGTATTAAGACGTTATTTATGGCATAAAGCGTTACCCGTTGCTGTAAATCTCTATTTGAAATGATAGGGGGATTAAATAAGGCAATTTTTGAAGCAAAATAAAAAATCTGGCCTCTTCTTTGATGCTGTAGGACTAAAATTGCTTGCAGGCGAACCTTTACAGGAGCATGTCAAATGGGTACAAATATTTATTGTGGAAGATAATAATGTGCCTACAAGCTTTTCTTTCATTTCTTCATTCTTATTTCGTACATTTTGCAGTTGTCTATTTCAGTGGTGTGACAAACACAGAGCGAAGAATGAAATATACGATGAACTGATTGAACTGATTTTCTAAGAAGCGACTTAATATCTCAACATTTTTTTAAAAACAAATTGTGCTTACTATGTTGTATGTTTTAATTCAAGTGTATCACTAAGAATAGTTGTGAACGTTGTTTTACGTACTGCAATTACGCCTATACCTACATTTTAATGGTAAAAAAACTTTAAATCCTTTAAATATGGAAAACCGTCTTTTCTGTTATCATTCTATCGATTGGACATGATTAATGCTAAATACCCTCCGCTCGACAACGATGATCTTGCGTTGATAGACAAAATAGTAATTAATAGTATCTGAATGTAAAACTATAACAATAAAAATAATAAAAAGCAAAAATGAAGCTAATCGGTGATTTTACAAAATAAGCATCATAACATCCATAAACGCATGTAGCCAAGTAAAATAGCTAGGGAGTCTATAGCAGATATTACTGTCCGTCAGATTATTCAAATTTAATCACAAAATTACGCTTGCTAAATATCCCTCACCAATTCTAAAGACTAAAATTGCTATTGCTAGTTGCTAGTGTAATTTATTTGAATTTTTATCAATGTGCATAGTCGCTTTCTCAGCAGGTTGTAAAAGTAAAGTCAGATATACTCCAATTCATGCCGAACATAAATAACGAAGTCACATTTGAAAATAAGTTGAAACTGTCTAGGGCTCTCAGATATTTGAGGTATTACAGTAAAATTTAAGTCTCTACCGCTTCCAGTTAGGCTAACAAACTGTTAAGCGTAAGAACCCCTTTGATTAAAAAGAATCCGCTGTTGTCGTGTACAAGTTGAATGTTGTGTCAGACTTACAGCATGGTCCGTGTATCACTAGTTGAATGATGTGTTAGACTTACAGCATGGTACGTGTATCACTATTGGTCCAAGGTGAAACCCGAATTCCATTTGTTTGTGGGCAAAGAGAGAGATTGTAAATGAAACATCCTCCTGTAATTAGTTCCCCAAATTAAAGGTCAACTCTTTTGTTCCCAAACAAGTAAAGAAGGCCATTGCATTTTAGTTAACTGTCAGACTCCATGATCGAAATTCTGTCGCGATTCGCACAGTCTCAAACACTTGACATAATACAATATTGTTAAGCTCGTCATGAGAGTGTTTTCAGTGTAGATTTCCTCGTGGAAAACCTCATAAGCTGATTGATAATACGTTCCAAAACATGTGTGTTTTAAGGCGTGATGTCCACAAGAATAAAGGAGACAATTATACCAAGTCTATAGTGTGTGTGACAATGAAGGTTTCGGGACATAGGTTGCCGTATAACTAAGTCTAGTCGACTGAAAGACAGATATAATATGGCCCAGTTGGGAGATTCAGTTCCATTGTCCGCATTAAGAATGGAGGTTTAGTTTTTTATGCAGTAGTACTCCTGCCTGTCAATTGTGCAGTTTTATATGGAACAAGTTCTGTCATAGCGGTTACACACCAGTGGAACCCTGATATACTGGCTTTGATTTCTTTCTCTCCCACAGAACATTAAAAAGTCTGAAAAACAACTTGCCCGGGCAGGATTGCTACTGACAAGACACACTAGAGCGTGACAAGGGTTGTGTCAGACTCGGGGGCACAAAACTCCGGTGTCTCTGACCAAAGGCGCTAGGCCTGTGCACCGTTACTTTAGTTTTTGTTGATATCCTTGTGTTGCCCATAGTGATTTCAGGAGAGAGAGAGAGAGAGAGAGAGAGAGAGAGAGAGAGAGAGAGAGAGAGAGATCATGAAGTTTCTAGTTAATGTGTACTTCATTATCAAACAAATTAACCAAGATAGATGTCACGCGCCAAGGCAAAACATGTCATTTATCTTACGACAAACCATAGTTTTCAGTTTTCTGTGTGTTTTGTCACAAAGGGTTGAGTATTTTCAATGTCTTTACCACCCCATGCAGTCTGGGAACTAGTAAATGACAGCACTCTCACAGCAATAGATTTAAGTTATTAATCTTAAAATACTTCCGAATAAGACAGCTTATGAAATGGCACATTAGTTGAATTGAAGTGAAGCAGTAGACGTGACTTGAAGTGAAGCAGTAGACGTTACGTATGGCGACTGTGTGTGATACAGTTAACCATGATGAATATCAATTTGGCAGTTGATAGAGACTGCTGTAGCACAAACATGTGCAATTGACTCGGTCAAAGTCATACTCCACTATTTTGAATGGAAGAGAACATGGATTCTTGTCAAATACATTTTCGTCTCTCTTCTATGTCCATGGCTTATGTTTTTTCAAAGGGTCGCCATGCTATAGTACGGTTCCAAATACAAAACAAGGAAAACAAAAAAATGGGTGTGTCTGACAGAGAGAGCATTCAAACAAATTGCAGTAAACTCCTGAAAAACCAAACTCAGTACTGAAAGTGTATGACAAGCGGGGTCTAACACCATCGATGTGTGATAGACTGATTTCAACACAACTAATCCGGGCCTTATACATCGTACATTTTAAGCTGAGAGTAGTAGCATCCCGTGTATGACACTAATGCCAGGAAATCAGTTCAAATTTGATTAAACTCAACTTGGACACAAACGCAGAAGGACGCGAAGCGTGTAGTTGAAATGTTCAAATCTTCTTGCTATTTCACGGCTGATAAAGTGCATTTGATTCAATTGCTCTTGTCGGAGATTAGTAAACACGGTGAAATGTGCACAAATAGACAATCAGGCAATCCCATTATTGGCTATTCTTCGTGATCAATATTACTCTCAAAGGACCCTGATTCATACCTACACGAAACTCGTACTCCCCTTGTGAGTAAAAAGTAACGGTTGAGCTGTAAACTTCAACCCGGATGGTTACAACGAGATGATGTCTCTTAATGTGGGATGAATACCAATCCTTAACTCAGATATTATCATTGAGAGGCACTTAAAACCAAAGACAATAAACCCTCTATTGTGTACATTTTTCATCAGCAAGATGTTTTGTTTATTATTATCAAGATTGCAGTTTCATTGAAACATACATAAACATGTGAGTAGAAGTCAGAGCTAGTTACTGCCTATCGCCCATTCACCAATGTGCCATTCATGAAAGCACAATGAAACACCGAGCGAAACTTGCCAAACGCAGACAGAACGTTCTGAGTAATATACAGATGACGACCTTCCATTCAAGGTCGTTGGTTGAATCTAAGTACACAATATCAATGATGTTCGACATTCGGCATCGAAAATGAATTAGGGTCATCCATACCTTTCCATAGCCAGCACTTCTACTTGCAAAATCATGGCATTGCATTCTGCTGACCAAACACTAGTATCTCTCTATTATACGAGGCTATGGGGAACGGAAGTAAAACAAACAACGGAGCAAAAAATTGCCATAAAAATAATTATCGAACGTACGCTATGTTCCGATATTGGCGGCGATTGTAACGTTGTCACACGTGAATTCCCGTTGTTGCTCCAGCAGTTGAACTGTCAGGTCGTACAAATTTGATAGATTGCTGTCTCTACTGATCCAGCCGCTGAGATCGTTGTACATACACGGTGAAAGTTCGGTATATTCTGCAATACTGTTCTGTTGTTGACTGACTTGTTCCGTCGACTGAATGTCGTACTCCAACTCCGACGACTGTTCAGTGCTATAAGACAGATTAGAGCTAGCCGGAGACGAATCTGCATAGTCTCTCACTGGCGGATACTCCACTGCGATATGGCTATTGCAGTGTGCTGGATTGTCAATTGTATCATCCTGGTTGTAACTGTTTCGTTCTTCTGAAAATATAGGCGTTAAAATGTCCGTTATTTCCTGAAAGTGCGGCCCACTAATATCAACACCGTAAACCATTTCTGAAGCTGTTGTCATCGATGTCATGGTCGGAGACGCCATAGACGATGATCTATTGACTTTGCCAACTTTTTGTATTTCGTAATAATTTTCACTCGCCGGTTGAAAATAGCCAATATTTCCATGCATTTCTGTGTTACTGGTGTGTCTCGATGGTTTGTACACGCAACTGGAATGTTGATGCGACGGTGGCCTAGCCAGACATTCGTTTTCCGAATACATGACTGGTGCTCGGTGTCTGTGCTGTTGTTTCTTGTAGGTTACTGTGTTAACAGTCTCGTTAACCTGTCCGGTTGCTGCTAAGTTCTTATTTCTGCAAACGATTGTTTGAGTTTGCGCTGTGGTAATGTTTTCGTCCGGGATATCTTCACCTGGTTCTTTCTCACTCGTTTCTACCGATGGCGAGTTTTCCACAGCAGCTATTAATGGATCATTGGTAACAACTGCCGTGCTGTACTTCTTACTGAGTTGTTTCTCAAGGAAACGACGATGGTTTACGTTTCGTTTCTTTGATCTCCCTTTCTTTGGCTTTTGCAAAGTTCTCATGATGTGGGAAGAAGCGACGTTGACAAACGTCAGGAGGTCTTTCCCCTTGTCCTGCACTGTTGTCGGAGGGGGAACAGGATAAGTGCCGCCAAGTAAAAAGTTCATCCTCCTGTCAACGAAACAAAACACAGATGTGCTGGATTGAAAGATGTAACCCTGGCTTGATTTTATGGTTTACACTGTCGGCATAGAAGCCCGAAGAATATCCTGATCCACTGTGCCTAGACAAAGAACAGTTTTTTCACATGGACAACTTCAATAGACCATGTCGAAACGTTTTCAAGCGTGGCGGACATCCTCAGCGATCCATCCACTCATCTGATCCGATCGACACATTACCTGCCGAAAAAATCAAAGCAGAGATATTGTGTCCCGATTCCGTTACTTGATTGCAGCACACCTTGGCTTGTTTTAGCTTCAATGTTGAACGGAGTATCGCATCTTTGAATATATAAGACACAGTTTGCTCCTCAAGTCTGTGGCTTGGTCAACACAACTGCGCAGAAAGGGACCTGAACAGATTATAAATGGGAAACAAGCTTGTCCTCGTTACAACAATAGCAAGCCACAGCTTTCTTCACTTCTTCAGTTCCTATAGCGGATTGAAGTAACGGTCGCTCGTAATTGTGGCGTTCTTCACCTGTCTAGATCAAACTTCTTTTCAGTTGATTAACGATAAGAATTAAATACGGCGTCTATGTTCCTTCACTGGTATGTTGTCAACACGAGGCCATATACGCGCGTTCTATAAACGTGAACGCTGCCTGTGCTATCGACTGAACAACTGTTCTTTTCAAACTTCTCTTTATATCGCTTCTCCTTTATGTCCGTAATTTATCGCCGTATAATTGCGCCTTTGTAGGAACGCACCTCCAAACCATTGCATCACGAACTGCTATATAACGGGCTGAGCTGTACACGCAGCTTGAGAATGGGATCTCGGCCAACTGTCTATCATATTGTTATCCGCAAGCCTATTGGTTCTATCTAAGGTCACGCCCCAAAACCATTCGGAAATGTCGAGTTCTGTAAGTATGAAACTACAGAGCCACTAGCTCTTAAAATGTATCCTTCAATGAGGAAACACGCTGGCCGTTTTTTCTCTGCATTTGTTGTGACGCAGGGGGGGCTACGCTTTCCCTCACGTTGAAGCCACACTGAGCAACCTGTGACGTCATAAAGACGTAGTCACCTCTTGTCAACTGACAACACAACAGAGATATGGTACCTTCACGTCTACCTTGTCCTCTACTTAATTACATCATGTTGTTTTTTTTCAATCCAGAACACCATATGAAAAGCGTAGTCTCCGTTAATGGTAATCTTTTATGTCCGCACCGACTTGACTTGAGAAGACTTGCACGTAATGGAGGCGGACAACAGAGAGAAAAAACTCTCAACATCACTTCAGGATAACGGTTGTGGGCGGAACCCATGCGTTGACCTCCCGCTAGCTGTGATCATCCGTGCGAAAAGAGTGAGAAATCGTTGTTGAAATGGAGGAAAATTACTATACAAGTAGTTTACTACTTTCGAACAGTGCCATTGATGGCGTTATCCCAAGGCGATATATATTTCTTTTCATAATTGTTTCACAGTAAATCTCGCAGTTGAAAGTTTTTGCATTCTCTCCAATTTGCCGAATACCAGAAAACATTTTGTAGTGAATGTGATTTTTGACTCGTTAAGCGTCGGGTCACTGTCTGAACTTTTCAGGTCCATTTTACGGCAAAATTATAGCCATGGCAAGGACAAAGTACAGATTAACTCACCTGAGTGAACATATTGGTCGGTTCTCGTCAGATCCTTGGCCACGCGCGTCACAACTATAAATCGTTGGATTATTGGTAATGCCACTGGCTACAATACTCAATGGAGTAACTCAGCCGAGGTGAAAACAGCTTTAGGTGATAATAAATTGACGACGACGCTTGACTAAGTTGTCGTTAGATCAGAAAAAAAGTTTGAGTTGCCAAGACTAGCTGTATGCAATTAGCTTTAGTTTTACTATCCTGGGACATCCGGGACAGTTGAAGAATACTGGAATGTCCGCTGTGATGCTGATCAGCTTAATCTATGACGTCATCTATACTTGAACGCTAGGGAAATTCAAAACAGGCCACACTAATAGCGATGAAACTATCCAATAAATTTTACACTATTACAATTTTAAGATATCACTTTTAGTCAGATAATTATAATTATTATATTATAATTATTATATTGTAAATTTAAATATCACGATTGGAACTAATTTGGGATAATTGGATGGAGAAGTTATGTCTGTTTGATCAACAAATGTAAGTTCATCTGCTTTTCTTTTTAAGTTATACATTTGTTTTTATAAGTAAATTGTAATATTGCAACATTAAGCTTTAGAGCAACTAACACTTTTGAGAAATTTGAAAAATATGAATCCAATTATCCCAAATTAGTTCCAATCGTGTTAACTTAATAGACATTCAGAAACACTTTTCAGCAATAATTGACATTTTGTTCACAATTTTGAAGATAAATGTGCATGATTGTATACTTGAAAGTATAACAACATAAATATGCATGGATTTGTACTTGAAAAAGCATCACATTCAGAAATAACGCAAATACATGAATGAAACAAAACCCTAAACTTAACAATAATTACTTTAGAAGATGATGTGACTACGGACACACACATGTGACTACGGACACAATGATGTGACTACGGACACAATGATGTGACTACGGAGAAGATGATGTGACTACGGACACACACACTTAACATCCCAAGATGATTCATCTGCAATCCTGCAACTGGCAGGAGTAAACATAATAGCCGTGTAGAGTGTCTACCTATCTCCCCGCCTTTCGCTGTGTCTGTTGACATTGTCTCCGGTACGTCATCATGTTTCAAACCTCTATTTGATCTCGTCTATTTGATCATGTCTACCTTCATAACAATGTATACGAAAAGATGTAATCTAAGTATGCCATAAATCATCCCATGTCGTTCATTTGTTGGCAGTTCTGATATTCTTGACCGGCCTAAGTATCTCCATTTCTATTGTCTCCGGCAAAGTTTACAAGTACGCTATAAACATTAAGTATCTTTTAATTTACTCGGTTCGTATTGGGTTAATACGCCTTCCAAAATTAAAGATTTAACTTAACTTTCCCTCGACGTAATCCTTGATGTTGAGTATTCTCTTACAAATAATATATGTTACTAGCAAATACCTTCCTTACAATATCGTCTGTGGCCAGCTGATGGAACGAAATCTTAAAGTCACCATCCAGTGCATGAATTTCAAAGAAGAATCAACTGTTCCTTTGGAGATTGAGATATTTGTCAAGGTTTGTTATTACTCATTGAAGGGACAATGACTGTAACTTTGACAAATACATGTATGTTTTTAATGTTTTATTTTACAAAAAAGATGTAAATATTCGACGTCTTCTCCCTACAGTGTGTTGACCTGTAAAGTATTAGACGATGCAAAGAGTGCATTGTGCACTGTATGCATTGTCGTCGTAGTTAGTTTTGTTGTTGTTGTCGTTATTATTATTATTATTATTATTATTATTATTATTATTATTATTATCGTTGTTGTTGTTGTTGTTGTTGTTGTTGGTGTTGTTGTCGAATGCGTGCAAGACTAGACTAATATTATGTTGTCAACAATAAGATTGAAAGACATACATGCGCTCTTACAGGTTTTGTTTGCAAATAAAACACTACTCAGTTTGACATAAGAAAGAACTGAAATGAACAAATATAACAAAAATACCGGATAGTCTTAAAAAGTTTCAACATGTGATCGAACCTTGATTCAGCGATTTTTAGTGTCTGATGACTAAACTTTACATTATTGTAGCATTATTTAATAGTACACATAAAAATATCGTGACCAGCAATATTACCAAACATCTTTTCAACGTCAGCACTTGCATTGCATAAACTACACTGACGATTCTACAAACAGACATCCACAGAATGTATGGTTCTCCATAAAGACTTTGACTTTGACGTTTGACGGAAAATAGAATGAAATAAAAGTAAAAATGATAGTATATGAAGTCTATAATTTATGTTAATTGATATTACAGTTAAGATCACGGATGTTGAACACAAGGCCTAATTATCGTTTACTGTGAAAGTGGGCAATGCACGGTTGCCTGATCGGCAAGGGCGGGAAATGCTTGTGATAAGTTTAATGAAACTTTGGTTGAGTTTTTTCTATACCCCATCGATCGACATACGGAACTTAAAAACGCCATGATACTGAGCTCGAAGGTCAGGTCCACTTTATATGGTGGGACGACATTGAAATTTAAAAAAAAGAGTGATACTCTATTTCCATATGTACTGTGAATGACAGTTAGTGGATGTTGTCAGAACGAGGATTAAGTCCGGTCAAAATGATTCCTATCGGGTAAGATTCTCGCCACCAGTTTCTCCTGATTCTTTCAAACGAAAATGTTTGGACTGCAAAACTTGGAATGTACAAGGCTGCGAATAAGTGCTTTGGGGACTGCAGTAAATGCATTGTGTTAAGAGACAACAGCTTCAGGCACGCATACTACGTTCAGTGTGTAAGCTTTTTTCCACGATGAAACAACCATGCACCTGGAACCTTTTTCCTTAATCCCCACTTGTATTGGATCACCGCTATGCCATCCCTTGTATTGCCTTAGGAACACAGATCGATTCAGTGCTGCAACCGATCTCTGGCAAAGTCATTGTCCGCAACAGCTCAACCGCTCTTAATCGTTCTTATCTGTGTCTCTCCGTGGCTTGCGAGACCGTGTGATACAGCAGCCGTCGTTGCCCCATGTTTTACCGAAGAAAATGCTATCCTCCGTGCCCTACAACAGCCATCTATTGATCTACCCTTTAGGGAACGATCCTAGATGACCGATTGTGTTGCCTACAATTAAACTACGAGCATGCTAATCCATTTCTACCCTCGTGAAACGGGCACATAGCTTGTGAGTACGTGCAAGAACAGGAGAATTGTTCATTAGTTTCAGTGACGATAGACAACATTACATCATCAACGCTAATGCATTCAAATGTCAAGCATACCCTGAATATGGAGTGTATCTTTACAAATCATATAAAATAACAAGAGACATTGAAGATCTTTCACTTCTTGTTTTCTATTTGAAGGCTAGATGTGTTGAGCAAAACAGGTGGAAAAAGAGAAGGGGAAGCCATGCCCGGACATGCAACCCTACTCCGTTCATCACGTGTCAGTAACAATAGACCAACAACCAGCCTTGGAGAGTTAAATAAGGAGGAAAAATCTTATTTTCTGCTTGTGAAACTGAAAGGTATTTACCGAAAAATGTCTTTTCTTTTTCCCTGATTTAATAACAGTAAATTTTATCGTTGTGTTTGTCGATTCTCATCGGTATATGCAACAAAATATCGCCATACTAAGGAAATATAAATTCAGTAATGTGATTAATGCATTTTGTAATGGTGATAGTTGTTGAATTTGCTAATAGTTGCCTCGCGTTTTACTTAACGATTGAAAACCACATCTCTACAAAAAACCGGGACACTAATTCACCAAGCCCACTTTTCCTCGGTGTCTGAAATGTCAGGTTAATGTGATTTATGTCCGACAAGCGCGTTGAGAGTGCTTGAGAGTAAATTGAGAAAATTTGAACAACGGAGGTGTCGCTCGGTGTGGTCCTGTTATGGCACAGCTGACGGACAAACCAAGCTAACCTAACCTTTTGTTCGTCACACATTCAGTGCAAAGTGCCAAGCCGGGCTGTATGATCTTAAATGAGAACAGTTAAGCCCGATGCGCCTATGTTGTTAAATTGCATGTCTAGCGAAAAACAGCAACAACAAAACCAAAAGAACAGGGGATATTTACGCGTCATCTTCACGCAGAATTTCTCTGAGAATGAATATATATATATATATATATATATATATATATATATATATATTATATATATATATATATATATATATATATATATATATATATATATATATATATATATATATTATTATACATTAACGAATGAAAAGTGACCATGTGGGACTCGAACCAACACATCCCCCCCCGAATACATTTCGATTGCTCTACCAACTGATTGATATATATATATATATATATATATATATATATATATATATATATATATATATATATATATATATATATATATATATATATATATATATATATAGTACCTATAGTAATAACAGGTGTGTTTTCACAAAGTATTCGTAGTTGACAACTTTGCAAGTTAGGTTCGGTATTTTTTAGCTCATGTTAGTATGACTAATTAAAGTCAGTTACCTACACCCACCCACATTACACGAAATGCATTGCATGTCTACTTCACAAATACGATGAAGTAAGACATTAAAGAGAACAAAGCTTTCGTTACATTCTCAAGTGAAGCAATTCCTTGATAGAATGAATATGGTTACCTTCGAAGCTTACATACCTGAGCGTCAACATGACGTCTTCAGGCCAAGTTCAAGGTATGTCAACTTGTCATTCTATCCCCGTTTGCTAAATAACTCAATGTGGCGAGGAGCGATTTGTTTGTGCCATCTCATTTCCCATGAGTCTAAGTATATCGGTTGTCAAAGAGGCATATCGCGGCAGAAAATATTTCCAATGTTGACGCTTGCTTTTGTGTAAAAGATATGCCAATTTTCATAAATACGAAGTAAACGAAATTTAACGATTAGAATATTCTCTTTGTTCCCGACGGAGTTTGTGAAGACTGTATAAATCCTAACCATACATCCTAAATTGGCTAGTTGGGAGTTTGATTGATGTAATGCAAGCAATATCAAACCGCTGCAGCCGGACTGGTGTGTCTGCATCAAAATTGTGTGAAAGTTGATGATATCGGATTCGAAGCTTTAGAGACTAGCGGACCTTAGGCACTTTAGCCATACTGAATCTACAGCTATCGTTTGATTCTTCTTCTGATGAGATACAATGATACTGATGAAAGTGAGCTACATCGAAATGCCACACTGTAAAGCTAGTCGCGAAATGTTCAAACTGAATGTATGTATTAATTTTGAAGGTGTCGTGCCGTCCAGCGAATACATTATAATTCGATGCTGCATCGACTCACATCCAATATTTTCTAGGCGGTTTTTTTTTTTTATTTAAAGCTTAAGTTTAACACGGTTAGGTGACAGAAAAGGCAAATGAGTGAAATAAACCTCTGTAACATTTGTAACATTTGAGTCTGTCTCCATGCCTTTTACAGAAGTTGATGACAGTGATGATATTGTCATTCGACAATGATCTGTCATCGATTGTACTCATTAGTTGTTCCATTATAAAACAAAAGATTGTTGTATTCACGGTTTACTCTGGGTTGTGAACGGATGTGAATTGTATCCAAAGTATCCTACATGACGGGAAAGACTTGACAAATGCAGCCCTAACAAACACAGAACAAAATGCAATCATGTAATTTATAAGGAAAGAGATAAAGTGAGTGAAAAAAGCAAATAGGTGCAGGTGGTTGGCCTGGCAGGCTAAGCGATACAGTAATTAGTATTTGTTGATTTCGTCAAAGCCCTTTACTGTTGGTTAGTTATTAATTAATTTCAACACCTTGTTATGTGAGTCAAATATCACTCTGCAATGGTTCGGTTACTGAGTGTATCGCTAATGTCTAGTGGAGGACCCTTATAATGTGTATCAGAAATATATACCTTAAGTGTTAGACTGATCAGGGTACAATGGTGAGAGCTAAGAAAAATACGATTAGCTTCGAGACATGTAAAATTTAATTACACATGTAATAATTTCAAACACAACACAATAATCGTCAAGGACATGTTGCTGATAGAGCTTCTGCCTTATAATCACTTGGAATCACTTGTCATCGTTTTACGCCAATTGTAGAATTTCAAAGCTTACAATTTTATTGGCGACCAACATTGAAGTTCGCATTTCAGGGACCAGGAACACAACAAGCTTGAACTGTGTCGATCACGTGACCAAATCAGTGACCAGAAAAACTGTGATTGAAACTTGTTTGTCATTGTTTTCTCTTTGATCCCTGTAGTATGTCATTGCGTTTGATTTCCTCCTGACTTGACCGAATCAGAGCAAAATGACTATGGTTTTAATTTGAAAATGGGACTAATTGGAAGGTTTGACAAGTTGACATTTAATTCTCCTTTGTGGAAAGGTAGGGATTATTAGAGTGTATGATGAATGCATGGTCACACTGCAACGGAAGAAAAGGTCATACAATGCAGAGAAACGACAATGCATAATCGATGTTTTCATAAAAATATGAAACAGTATACATACTTGGCACTAGGATATGGATATTTAAATTAAGTGTGAGGAACGAAAGCTAAGCCCCGCCGTCTAATGATTGGGGTTGTTTTAACGGGCTTTCCCTGGAGAAGGCAAAAACAACTTTTAATGAGCATGCAATTAATTTCCATCAAAAGTTGGCAACATAATCTTTGATGGCTATTCATCAGAGTGAAATCAAGTACTTGTTTTGGGATAAGCTGACATTCTTTCGTCTTAGTGAGCAGACGGCAGGCAGTTCGATGGATGAATTTGACAGACCAATAGATCATCCGTGAATCTTGTAACTTGGGAAAACGTAAAGCGACGAGATAGCGGTGCAAAGGGATACCGAATCATTCGGATGAACGGACATAATACAGAAAGAACAGAATGACAGCAAATATATTGAAGTTATATTGAAGTTAATTTTTCTCGACGGAGATGGACTTCAATTGTATAATGTTTTCAGCGTCGATTACCATAATGCAGTCTTTTCATAAATTCAAATCAAAAACACTAAAATTCTCTCTCTCTCTCTCTCTCTCTCTCTCTCTCTCTCTCTCTCTCTCTCTCTCTCTCTCTCTCTCTCTCTCTCTCTCTCTCTCTCATATATATATATATATATATATATATATATATATATATATATATATATATATATATATATAATATATATATATAATTTTTTCATAATTTATTGCCAGATTGATCGATTGCCTGCTCGAGGTCAATATATTTTGTATGACATATTTTGTCCTTTGTTACAGTGTCTCTGCCCGTTCATTTCTCTGTCTGTAATGGCACCTTTTCTTTACTTTCATAGCGCATATCAAACTATTTTCTCGGTAATTCAATTCCGTCTGACTCGTTGTCTATTGGGTAGAGTACTATCTCTGATATCGTGTGTCAATCTTGTCTGTTTCGGAAGACAATGTCCTGAGTCCACTGACTTATATCAGCTTCTGTGTCAAGGTATGTGTCTTGACTCATTCCTTTGTCCTGGTCTTGTATGTCGCCATGTTTATCGAACTCTATCTGAATCTAACTCCCACCTCGTCTCTGCATTTGAATCTGTTGCTGTCCACAGCTCTACTCGGACACATGCTGAGATTTGAAGTGCTTGCCTGGTAAGTATTTGTTGGAGTCGGCAATTCTTCCCTCACCTCTGCTTACCTGACTAGTACCATTAGCAAGTATTTTGACTCCAAGACTGGCGCGTTACTTGTGGAGTTCTCAGCTACCGACAACACCTTCCACATCATTTTCCCATTCAAACTAAATACAATTTCCGCCAGTAAAATGAAGTTGAGTTTAGTTTAATGATTATCATTTATTTTTCACTTTAAACATTGAAAGGAAGGCAAATGTGGCGTAAAGAAAGTCAATAAACAGGAAAAACGTAAAGCCATACTGGAAATATTGATTGATATGACAGACACGATATGTAATGTTCGTTTTTAGATGCTTATCATATTCTATTTTCCACAATTAATGGAAACTAAATGTCCGTGCTCGAGGCGATATCCCGTCATGCATTTGGTGATGTCTCTCCGTTCTAAAATAGTTATGTCTGAAAGGTGAACTTTTTATCTTCAAATCAGTCGGAAAAGTTCGCTGTACCGTAAGTTATAGATCTCATTAACGGCTATTGTGGCAAAACAGCAATCTATTTAATTTGACATCAACACTTTCTGAAAAAAAGATCATTAAAACTTTAATTTGATTATGAGATATGAGAATAGGACGAATCTTCGTTCTGGAAACGAGTGTGACTTATCGATATATAAAATCAAGCTGTCATGATGAGAGCATTTCAGTGAAGGCAAATGCTTGGGATGGCATAGAATGGGAAGAGTGGATTTTTGATGAAATCGTAATTGTCTGTCTTCTTTATGTCGTAACTGAAAACGATGCCGCAATGAACTTTATTTTGAAAATTTACGGTCCATATTTCATCTACTGTTCTCATGACTACAAGCTACAGGAGAACATTTAGTCAAAGAACGACAATTGACAGAATCTCCAAAATAAAATATGAAAAGTTGATAATAGTTATGAAGTACATCGCTGAATGACTGGATTTCTTGAGAGTTCTCGTTGAGTGTCCTCTAGGAAGTAGCAAACAGAAGCAAATACCTAGCCTATTATTTCAGACGGTAGGAAGAGCAAATGTTGAACGGTGTTCGTTTTTAGACACAAGATTATTGTAGGCTTGAAAACAAGCCAATATTTTCCAAACTAATACCTGTGGGAAAATAAAGCTTCCAAGTACCACTGACATTGAAGAACACGTCAGTTTACTGTGTCTGTACACTATAGCTATCAAGGCATGCCAAACATATTCCTCTCTCTCTCATAAAAGATTTGCTGAAACAACGAAACAATGTAATGAAAGTGAGCTGTGGTTCTGGCCAGTACAGAAGCAATACAATTGTACAAATTCGTATAGTAATTCTCGGAGGTTTGGAAATACCATGTAATTCATGTGTGATTGACTTCCCTTTCGAAATTATAACTATAATAATCTGCTTTGTCAGACATTGTTCTATACTTCCCTGATGTAACCCGTCAGGTATCAGATATTACTTCACCAATGGCAATGTCTATTTCTTCTCTGACTGTATTTCTTTCTTGAAGAAAATCACAATTTTCAATTTGGCGTATCCATGGTACAGAAAATAATCCTTCATTGTTAAACTGTAATAACGTAACATCTCTTCATTTGTCAATTGTTTTCTTTACTGAATTTTGGTGTGAACGTTATTTTGTTAAATAGGGTCGAATTTATTGTGTCAGTACTCAAATCAAAAATAGAAAGTAGACATGCGTAACCATACTTACCAGCATTCAAATGTCTAGTATATGTTAAACTTGAGGGACACTGATATCCAGTGCTTTGAGACCTGGCTGTTAAAAGCTTTGCTTTTTGAAAAGGAGTCTATTTCATTCTAGTGCCTTCAATCGCTGCAATCAATGCCAGGGTGTGGTAACTTTACTTGTTAAAATTGTGAAGATCGCTGTCACTAATTTAACATCGATTTATCCCATCAGTGATGAATACAGCTTTTTTTCTTTCGTGCTCAGTGCAAAAGACAAAAGGTAAAGTTATTAGAAACGTCGAGTAGAAAGGCGATTGTAATGACAGACAGCTGTTGAATTTAAAACTCAAGAGGTGAATGGTAAAATCAGCCACCTTAATTTCGTGTAGTTTTCATTTTGAAACAGTTTCAAATGCGACACAATTGACGACTTGACAGCAGTCGAATCGGGCCTTTGCCATATTCCAAAACCCAGATCTCCTTGTCAAACACTGCCAGATTTCAAAAGCGATACTCTTTATCAAGAGGGCAGACAGGTCTTACTCGGTTCAGGAAGTCAAAACGACAAGACAAGGCGCTCACTGTGCCGAGAATATGGTGCACACTTTCTGACCGTTCATGCTTCTATGATTTGATCAGCCACTCAGTAGGTTTAGAGAAAAACGCTCTTGAAAGGTCGCTGTAATTGAAAACTCATTCAGCTGTCCTGTAAGCGACCAAAAAAGGTCAACTATTTTATAAACATTAAATACGGGACATGGTAACAGATGGGGACAAAGACCCATCCCATATAGGTAAGCTGATGATATTCACACACAACGAAAGAAGAAGTGGTTGGATTTAAATCAAAATGATTTTCTGTATCCGTCAGGATTTTAGGAAAGTGTTCTGTTATAAGCTATAAAAGTAAGTTAATCAAAGTTGCTTCCTATAGCGAAAATGAGATTAGCAGTACAGATTAGGATGATGTATGTTATTGTCATACGTCTATCATTCTACGTCGATGTTATAGAGCAAGAACTCATCTTGTAAATAAATTTAACGACCTACATACGCACCGTCGTTCAGTGTGACATACATACATTTAGGCAAATTCGAGTCAAAAAGGTATTCCGAGCCACACGTGATTTCTTACGTAAGTTACATCGAATACACAAACTGACCGGCGCAGTTACTGTTATCGATGTCTATAAATTTCGGTGTTTGAAATGCACTAGCCTTGTGTTTTTCATGTTCACATGGTCTTTAATGTCTTCGTCACGTTTCGTAACTCTATTTCAATGTCACTATATCTGAAATGTGCTGGGGCGTCTTGCTTTTCTTTGATTTGATGTGTTGTGACGTGACGTGATGTAAGGTAATGATATATGTCGGGTGAAGAAGTGATGTAATACGACGCTTTCCAATGCGATATCTAGAGATGTATCGTCAATTTGTGCAATTTGATGTGACTTGATATGGTTAAACGTGATTTGACGAGTTTCTGTTCGATGATACTGCACCTTGTTGATCTGTGTTCTGTTTAATAGTTGATCTCTACTGCATTTAGTGTGTGGTAACCATGGTGTATTGTGCCACAGACACCACTCTGTCACAGAGACTGCACGCGAAACTGTTTTATCATTTTTTCGGTATGATGATGAAAGCCCCTCCCTCCCTCCCTCCCCCTCTCTCTCTCTCCCCCCCTCTCTCTCACTTAATATTAAAACATTTTTGTTCAAAATCCCGATTACGATTCAATCTAAATATGAAGACCTGTACAAAAGTAAAATTACAAATACATTTTGAAATTGTGCGGTATCCTGACACGTTGGCCTTTATGTTCAAATTTTCCCCGGTCATTCAGTCATTAATTAGCGAAGACTGCATCGTGATAAGACTTTCCTTCGGACATCCATACACAGTGAATAACTCACTCACCAAGATATGAACAAATTTGCAACTCGATTTGATGGTATAGACAAGGACGGAGAAAAAACGACAAACTCAATAAGACAACAAATGTTGTTGTCCACGGGATCAACTTTAAAGAAACTATTGTCCATCAAACAAAACAAACTTGAACAATGTCGTCAGCACTCTTGGCTGTTTTTACCGCACATTTCCCTTGTTCGTGAGATGGACGTTCTCATTAGAGAAGACGAGCAATTGCAAAGAGCAACGAGCCCGTCGTTGTTCCTACCATTTCTGTTTGTTGTCAATAAAACTTTATTCATACCCGTGTATTGAGAATACGTCGATATATATATGAAATTTGGGGATCGTTTGCTTGGCTTATAGGAAGACGATGAACCGTGAAATTCGACTAACAAAGGTTCATTGGGGCGTGTAATCAGCACTCTAGGCGTAACTGGCCCTTCGTATGATCTCAAGCACTGCTGTTTTGTCTAATTGTTGGACATTACTTCAAAAATTAATGGCCCCCGTACGCTGTTGTGGATATTCCAGAAAGAGTAGTTGAATAGGGCATCCTAATTTTCTCTCATCCTTATTCTCTTCGGGAGATGGGCTACTCTATGTACCACCCTGGTCGCCAATAAAACCTTTATTGAACTTCGTTGGACTCGTAAAAGTCAGATGACATTGTAGAAATTTTCCCAGGCGTTTTTTCTTCTCGCCTGTCCATCAGGCCTTCAACAGCTTGTCCCGATCATTCAGGATTTAACGCCGCGCTTCAGACGACTTTCAGCGGGTTTCGTATGTTGGTCGCTACTTGTCTGTCTCCATTGCCTTGATTGGTAAATCCTACACGGAGAAAACGAGTAATTTGTATCCACACTACCGCTGCCATGGCGTTAAAGCATGCATGTTTTAACGGCAATCCTTGTGTCATTAGTAGGCGAGACAATTGATTTCCACTCTATCCCTCCCGAAGAGGAACAAATTACGATATTGTTGGCCCTTGTAACACCGCTTTGTACAGCCCAGCACACTAATTACAGTTAATTTCCAGAAAAGTGGTGTGTGCCTCGCTCCCACACTGCTGTATCGGGAGAAAAGGAGAATCTAATTAATTGGGGAAAGTTGGTGTATTGTGTTCGCCAAAGAACAATGCTACCATGCCCGCTTCTTAACTCCGCACACCCCTAAGCCCTATTTGCAGTTAACTTTTGGCCATATGCTCTCTAAATTGTGTAGTGCGCTGTTGGTAAAATATATGCTCGACCGATGAATCGACATCGTTGAGAATTTTAAATGCGATCGATGTAAGATCTAAGCCTGCAAATTTGTATGCCAAGATTCGGGCACTGGCGTGCAAAGCGTCGAATTGACGTTAGTCATTGCATTTGTAAAGTGGCACCGTCCAAGCTTGTCACAGTTTGTTTTCATGAAAACATGTTTTCAAGTCTAATTATAAACGTAACTTTAAAGTCAAAGTCAAATACAATCTTTACAAAAGTGATAAATGATTTTTTTTCGAGTTGTATTCCACTTCTCATATTATCCTATCGCTGACTCATTCAATTCAATTCAATTCAATTCAATTCAATTCAATTCATTGATAAACCATTTTTTTCTCTCGTATAACGTAACGAGTTCACCTAATAAGTCTATGGAAGTTTTCACACGATGCGATCACTATTTCCTGCATCGTACTCGACACAACGATGTAATACGTGTCCGGGTGCTAAATGTCAGGCCGACAACAGCAACCATAACGCTGTCCTGTCTGTTCGTAAACAGATGGAATGGATATTCAGACGGGAGAAAATTCGTCAGTACAAATAAAGAAAACAGACACAATGATGATTTACACGAAGAGGAGTTGATAAGACAAATCGAAGGACAGAGACTGTCAACTTGAAACTAGATAGAGTTAAGCTTGGTGTCGATAGGATAAACTTATACTGAAAAGAAAAAGAACAAACAATAAGCAAACATACAATCCGCACTCATGTTACTTCTAGTAATACCTATTCTTTCAAGTTGACAAATTTTGGTGGTCGATTGGAAAGCGAAGCAATATACTTCTAATGCAGAATAGACCTTCCGCGGAATAAGGCATTTTCGTCAAATTACGTGTGCTTTGCTTACAAACTCCCCGCCATGAATGAAAAAGCACAGCTTATACGGTATAAACAAATCTGCAATAGTAATGTGTCATCGCCTTTTGATTCGGATCGAAGTGTGTGCGCTCTGAATCCAACCTCGCATAAGGTGTGGATTGGGAAACTGTGAATTTTGAGAACACATTCAGCCATTGGTACAAATTGTTCGAATTTTCGGTTTAAGATAAAACAAACAATGTAAGAGCATAAAAGATTCTGTCAATATTAATCATCTAGGACAGGCGGTGCATCTCAAATGACTTTGTTAACTGAACAGTATTTAGGGAATAGGACAGTATAGCTTGGCAACAATAATCACAGAAAGGGACCCAACTTGTGTCGATCTCGGCCACTTGATAATGGTAACCTAGAAAATGATACAATGCGACATTTATGTGAAGGCTACTAAATCTGGCAGATCGAACAGCATTTGTTTTCTTAAGAAACAACTGCTTGTTCAAAGTGTAAGATATCTGTTGTAGGAGATAAGTGACATTTCAAATCATGGAACGTCGGAGTTGATACTATCCTCATTCGAATTTATTCGTCCGTCCCAGTAATATTTTAGTGTATATAGATTATTAAGGCTCCTTCTTTCAAACATTTAAAATTTCATGATTTTATATTTTGTTCTGCAATCTCTGAAGTCCTCTGTCGTCTTAAATGTTTTATACTAAAATAGATATTGCATTTCTGAAGACAGACAAATAATAATTCACTTGAACACTTAAGTACCAACATCTTTCCATATTATTTTGATGAATGGAGTTTTTCTACAAAGATTCTTCTCATCTTATATTGCGTTTACCATTGATATTCACAGGTCTAGTTTGAAATAGAATAGTCAAATTTATTCTAATTTTGCGTGATTGTGTGAGATACTTTTACCGTGGTTATTATGACAAAGTAACTGCTGTTTACCTTTTACCGTATTAGTTTTTCGAATTTTATAGACCACAGTTCGAGATCTGACATTCTAAGGGCGTGAGAGTGCACGAGTTCTGGCTTTCAGCCAAACACTATCCAGTCACAGCAAGGCTAAGGACAAAGAGATAAATAGACTTTAGGATCAGTGGATGGAGAGCCTTTCGTTGTTAGAAAAGCCATCGAAGGCCAATGACACAACTGACACCAGGTGCATCTTCAGCAGCGATACAAACACTTCAAGCTGAGATGAAATTGAATTAAGAACAAAGCGGACAGTCCAAGCAAGAAGACAGGGGAAATACAAACCACACAGGGCCATCTTGTGAACAATATTACACGTAATGTGATGATGGCGCAGCTATAGGACCAATATAAGCAGGACTTTTAACTACGGTAATCAAAAGCATGATGAACACTTTAAAAATAGTACTACAAACGTATACAAACGCCGTAAAGACCTACTCTCCGACGGATATCGTTTTAAAGCAGAATGCTCCTCTGGGCCAGATATTCGGACTCTCACACTTTTTACAATTCTTCTCTGATCTGCCACGTGTGAGAGCTCGTTTTGAAGTTCTTGGAGGGAGAAAAACATTTTCCTCATAGCGTTTATACAGAGATGGTGGCTATTTTGAATTTCAAATGTTGGTAAATGTTACGTAATTTTTTCACTAGTACCAAACTTTGCACTGTGACCCTTGATTGTTATTCTCGATTTGGCAAGAGAATGGTTCAAGTTGAAAGTTCCGTTGAGGAAGGTTTGACCAAAGTTTAAGTCTTTCACTTTCGAGGCGCATACTGTGTTAATATTCACAAAAGAAGGCAGACAATATATTATCCGAAATTTTGTTCTATCGTTTTGGACGCCCGTTGACAATTTTTCCCCTTTCTTTTGATTAATTCGAAAACATAGAATACAGCAATCGTTGCCTGTGAATTTCGGTGACGATAAGAGACATTGGACAATGATACCCGATGGTCTTGTGCCACACTGTGAAGGAATAAAATATACAAGCACATTTTCAAAAGAAAAAATATCCAGATTGTGACATTATAGAGTTATAATTAGTCAGATCAATTTCACATCTTTCTGGGGTAGTCTAATGTTCATTTCATCAGGGCCACCTGAAAATCAAGCCTAATTTCCTGTGCGCTTCAAACAATATTAAAAGCGAGTCATGGGAAATACATACACGTATATTACTAGTGCAATTGAAACTATATCATACCCTTGGGAAAATTATTTTCTTCCATAATGCTAATTGGACGGGAGGGCTTCTCCTCCGCCTTTCATCGTTTTCGACCCGTTTTCTGAGCCGTTTGTTTATCTCAGACGATCACCTTATACCGCTCTTTAACTGACTCCGCTAAAAATCAGACGCCAATAGTGAAATGAGATTTAGATTAATCCTGAGCAGTACAATCCGCCCAGTCGCATTTGCACAGCAATATCTATGTGATATAGCAGAATTTTGGTTTGATCCTTCCATTTTTCGTTGTAAATAGTAGATTGTCATTGTAACCGTTACGATAGTGACGTGTCAGTTATCAGGTCTAAAAAGACAGCTCGTCATTGTATGATGTCATTCTCTGCAGAGGCGAAGGAAGTGAAATGGAAAGAAATATCGACAGAAGACCCTAAGAAACCTGTATTTTTTAGATGAACGACAAGCGGTGATGAACCTCATGGTTGACATGGCAACTGGTGACGTCGATGTCATGACAGTAGATGATGGACGACATAGGAAACAACAACAAAAGGTGTAACCATAAACAACATCACTAACCACAAGACACGAAAATACCTTGTAAAAAGGTAAAATGTAGTAACAGGCGGATGATGAAGGAAAATGAACGAGGGCGATTTTGCTGAATAAAACATCGCGAAAGGGCATAGTTTGACAAGCTTCCTTCTATTGAATGTAGGAAATACTATTGAACAGGCAAATAAAAGCAGCTTCGGTATTTCATATTTACACAGGGAAAATTAAACTACTGCTGTAGTTGAAAAGACTAACTCTTGATGAAAAGAAATCGAAAACGATTTGAAATGTTGGATGTAAGGATATTGTTGTAGGTTAACTGCAGCCTTCGCTTTAACTGGCGTTCATATTCCATTTCCTTTATAAAATATTACAGTGTAACAGACTGTGCATGTCATTCCGTAATGGGCGAAGCCATAAACACGTTAGGCCAGGCTGCCTTGAGAATTTCAACATGTCACTTTACAAAGCAAGCTTGGCTTTCAGCTATCTAATATAACACATTCGTTTCACCAGCTGAGCCCTTGTGATCACCGTGAAATTTGAGGCAGTTCTCTTTCAATAAACGGCGTCGGTCAGGCAGTACTGCAATGGCGCACGGCCAACAAGCAGTGCGGTTTGGGGAATAATTACTAGATTGGAAACAAATGACGGCAAGTTGGGCGCACCTGTGCAAAGAGGATACAATTTCATGTTGTTGTGAAGCAGGAACAGGCACGAATGTCGCTGAGCATTGCCAAAGGAAAGCAGTCAACAATTGCCGCCACAAATTGATTTAGTTTATGTAACGTCGTTGTATGCCTATATTACGCTTAGCTGTGAATATCTCCCAAATTCATTGGATGCGTATCCTCATTCGTTCCTTCGTTTGACTTCTTGTAATTAATGTGGAATTAAAAACCTACTTGTATATCACAAAATGTCGTAATCTGCGGTGTGTTTTTATCTTGTTTTGATTTTATCCCCTAATGTTTTGTAGTTTACGATACTCTGAGAATCGATCGAGTTATTGAATCTTTGGCACAATAGATTTGTCAAATTATAGATCTGACATTGACATCTGACTTTTAAACCATGTAGTATTTCCATTTTAACTCTGATACTTCGAGTCTTGTCAACAAGTCCAACAAGCAACATTCAGAATTCGGGCGAATATCAGAGACTAGCCTATACATTCAGACTTCACAAGTTATGCTATATATGAAGACATATTTCAAGAAATATCTTGGTTACCAACTACCAAACTTACATTTATTCATGAAAGGAATTAATAGGATGTGGTGTGAGAATAAATCGTATCGGTCTACATAAGGAATTGCTGTTGACAAAAAGCCAAAGCACCGCGGGGAAATGACGTCTGGCGGGTCCTTCATGCTTCCAAGTTTGGGTGTGGCTGTGGTTTGATCAATAAGTCATCGGGGAAACATATTGAAAGGGCTGATAACAATTGCCATCCAATGGTTTTCTGAGTACACAGATATCATGTAGGGTTTCTTTGATGTTTGACATGTGGATTTGAAATCAACCAACTGGCAAAACATAGAATCCGCCAGAGAAGAGGCACGATGAAGAGAAAAAAACACGCTGCAGGCGAGTGTCACTATTGGAAACACAATGTGCTGATTTGTATTGTCCTTCCTGTTGTCAAATCAGTGAACATGGCTAATAAGATAAGTCAGGGTGAGAAGAAGAACCTGGGGCTCTTAAATTAATTGGCTTTGTTGAAAATAAAATGAAATACGCTATTCGATCAGTTAAATGAAACAACGAATTATCAGCGTAACTAATTATATTCACGAAGAAAATAATTGAAGGAAACCTTAAAATCCATTACAAATATGGTTTTCTGTCGAATTATTTCAATGGAATCAGATCTTGTCGGAATTCGCAAAGTCTGGATCATCATCATATTCTACACCCTAATACACAGGACTGTCGACTGGCAACACACACATATATATGGGTCTTTATGTGAATCGCAATGAAATGACAAGCATGCCAGGGGAAATTTAGGGCCAACTACTGGTAATTTGAGAGACACATTTTATATTATAATACAGAGACAACTGGTTTGAATTCGACTTGACCTTTTTCGGTGATCATTACAAAAAGACTATACGGCATGATGTTCCAACGAGCAGTATAGTAGGCAAAATGAGAAAACTCAAAGGGTTTAACGCATTTCGTATTATTTCGAGTACATAAAAATTAATAATAGAGAAGTTAATATTTAGTCATATTTCTTTTCACTGCATCGTGATTATGCAACAGCGAACGGAAACAATACATACCATGGAATAATACAGGCAAATCTTTGAATTTCCAAATCAGATCATTATCCTCCACCATGCGCGTCATCAATGGCCTTTTCGAACCAAAACCTTTAATTAGGATGACTGTTAAAACACGTACTTAAGATGTCTATTAAAGCACATGTAAGACTCCAATACCTTGGGGCATGCTCTAAGACTCTAACTATGGGAAAAGGAGGAGATCAGTTTTAAGTGCATTTCCATCAACAATAGCTGAGAAGTAAGCCACGTAATTGGACAAACTAAGCCCAGATTATCCGTTTCTTTTTCCGCTTACATCGATGTAATTTTTATTCAACTGTGCCTTATGACGTCATCCTTTTGTTCTAACTTTCAATGGTAAAAATATAAAATAGCTGGATTTTTGTCACGTAATATTATTCATGTCAGTTTTGGTTAATGATCCTATACGTTTTTTCCGTTTACGTTTCCCTTTGTCTTCTTAAGACAAGCACTAACAATGGATTCAGTTTGTATCATATACCGGAAACCTTCCAGGGTATTTTCACTCTACGCTCACAAATAAATGTATCCTACAGTTGTATAACCTTTCGCCTTAAAAAAGAAACATAAACATTTGTTTACACTCATTTTCACTGACGTATCTTTCACTGTCACTACTGATAATGACTTACAATTATTTGCTTCATATGGCTATATTTACGTTTATTTCTTTCATTAAGACCACCTTACTCTTATCGTGTCAAAATTGTATCCTGTGGCGGTCTTGGGGGTACTGATTGAAATTAAAATGTCTTCAGATTACATCCTTTTGTTGTTGACAACAACAACAACAACAACAACAACAACAACAACAATAATAACAACAATAATAATAACAACAACAACAACAATAATAATAATAATAATAATAATATATTTGTGACTGAACACACGCGCGAGGGCAAGAAAATCAAGTGACGTTGGAATCGATAATTTGATTCGTAAGTTAAGCTTCAGGATACGAGTCAACCCAAGGTAATTCCTGCTTACTGCCACAATGTAACGATGAGTGACTGCCGGGCAGATGCACTGAGCCAGTCGTGCGGCCAATATCGGAAATTACAAAATTATAGCCTACATGTCTTCTAACAAGTGCAATAGTTTTGAGTTTTGCCACAGATTGAAAACAAAGGACAAACAATGTTTGATATCTTTTAGGTGCACTGTGTGGCAAGAGAGCGTCATCTTACGTCACCATTGGGTGAGAGTGAAGGATGACGGGATAAACCAGTAGATTTCAGACCGGAAGGTCAAAAATGGAAAATGCTTCTATGGAGTGAAAATTGTTTAAGAATCTATAAGGCTCGCCAGTTTTTGCAAAACTCACATAAATGAAAGATTATATGCACAGTCTGCCTAATTCAAACTGTAAATGCATTACGTCATTCCAATCTAAAAAATCTACATATGTTTTGATGTCTCTTATTCTGTGAAAAGAAAGTTAACGTTTTTTTCAACTTCATTGATTTCACCGCTTGAAAATATTTCCTTTTAGATAGCGTTGTCGATTATCATTTGGATCAATTGAACTCACTGGATAATACTGCAAAGTGATCTAATTTATAAGACACTGATATGACAGAACTAATGATTGGTCTAATTTATACAACACTGATATGTCAGAACTGTCGATTGGTTTAATTTTCCGCTTCTTGCCTTCATATACTGCTAATTGATTATTTAACGATTACAGATATTCGATTGATTTTGCCTCAGATAAAGAGACCTATACTACATTAACTTTCCAATCATTTTGTCGGTTGGGTGTTTTATATTGCATACATGATGAACTGTTTAATCTGCACGAAGCAGAAAAGTGATTTATACTCAGAGAAACCAAATACATTTATTGAGTTATGTGCACTTACGTACGAATGTGTATCCCCGGCAACAAGCTGTACCATTTGCTGAAAGTTTATATTTTTTTCATGGAATTCGAAAGTGAATGTTGTCCTGATACCAGACAAAGTATTCTTTAAAAGTAACAATTGCTACAGTGTCGAATCGTTTAAGTGTGAAGTTAACATTGGTTTGTGGTATTTGGTGAAACATTGCTTTTTGTAAGAACTTTGTTACTTTAAGTAAGGTTCCTTAAAGTTTCTTAAAATAAGTTGGCATATATCGAAAGCTGATAATTTTGGTTAAATGTTTTAATTTTTATCGGCACCAAGACGTAGGTATCGAAGCCCGCGACAGTCACTGAAAAATAGATTACAAATCGTGCATTGGAAATGTTATCATCACTACTCAAGGTTCATTGCTGAAATGTGATACACACAATGCATGGCCATGGTCTTTATTTGTTTGCAGTTGTGTAAGCCGAAATGCAGAACAAAATTGTAAATGTCAAAGTATCTCAAAATCTTCAATTTTTGATTATTTTACGATGGGTAATTACTTTGACGCTTCATGTTATCTTCGATTCTATCCCTTTTTCACATTGAACTATGAGCTCGTCAGTTTCTGCCGGGTACATCCATGGAAAGCTGTGGAAGTCGTTGATCTAAGAGTTACACCACAGCACACAAACCATTGACAACATTAAAGGGACATTAGCTGTAACTTTTGACTAATTTTTCACTTAGTAGTAGTCTACTCTGTTTCAATGTATCAACTACAGCATTTTACTATAATTCGATCATGATGGCCATGCTCGGTGTCCTGCTTGCTAGCACAGCCTGTGTATGTGAAATGACCATTGTTATCGTTGATAAATGTATTCTAGTCCGAACCTGAATACAAAATTTAAACAATAACAATGCAGTTTATACTCATATAGGGTATATTTATGAGCTAAATATTAGGAATTTCTCCATGGTTCAGGGATTCACATAAGAAACTGCAGATGATACACAGAACAAACAAAATAAAAAAATGACCTAAGTTAAAGCTAATGGATCTTTAAAGTACACAAGTTCCGCCCGGATTGAAATTCAGCCACTTCTGCTAATGTCACTATTCTGATTTGCCTGGTCATTGAAGAATGTCATAAAATGTTGTATCTTAGAGTTGTGTCTCTAGATTTTCAATCATTCTTGTATGTCCGTCTCACTTCCAATCAGATATCTCGACTGTTACAGCGAGTTGTCTGTTTTTTTCTTCCCACGAATATCCATCTCAATCCCAATCATTCCCAGAAAGCTAACCATGAACAACTTTTGCCATTTTAGTTAAAAAACCCCAAAGCACATTAATCCATCATTCAAGGGGCGAGAAGCTCGGTATGTACAGGATGGGGGATCTAACAGCCATTGCGAGCAACGAGAAGTATAGAGCCTGCTCAAGGATACAACACTATGCCAAGTCTTGAACTCACCATTCTCTGATAGTGAGTCCGTTACGATGCACAAAGTCGCGTCTCAAACTCACTGTCCTTTGATTGTGAGTTCGGAACCCATCTTTTCTGGATAAAGTTTATTTCAACGAAACACTTCTATTGTTTACTGTGACAACAACACACAAATTACAACACAAACCACTCGGTCTCCAGCTGGCGCTCTACAGAAATTAGAATATCAGTTTGTCTAGCATTGGCTTACACCCAAACTTTGTTCGCCAGTCCTCGCGTTCACTATCTTAATTTGCTTATTCTATTTTCGAACTCAGAGAAACATCCGTTCCTCTTCACAACTTTTTTACAACAGGATTCTTTGTAAGGACACTCCTTGTTTTCTCCTCTTCTTTTGTCAATTTTGTCTTTCTTGTTTTTTTCCTTTCTGCAAAGGCCACGCCCTGGTGAATGTTCACCATATCATTGAGTTTGGCAGAGATTTAAGTGCTTGAGAAAGTTTTATATGAGCGAGAATACAAAAGACGCTAGAACACGTTTTCTAGGGTATAACTATAAAGAGTGCACCAGGCCAATGTCAGCATATCTCACCATTTTGATGTATGGTGAGAATTTGAAGAGTACCTGCTGAGTTTTATCAATAATTACATCAAAGTATTTGTAGATTGATGACTGAATATCAAGCTTTAGCAAAGAATAGATTATTGCACCAGCAGTTAGTTTAGTATGTGATAAAAGTATCGATTTGATAGAGGCTGTGTCCTGAGTAAAAAGTGTGATCAAAGCATTTTCCTGACGCATCATATTTTACTTCATGTTTTCTTTTCAGTGTCTTTATTGATACCACATGTATGTTTACACTTCAAAAGTGAGTATCCTGAAGAGTTTACAAATAAATATATAAATAACAATTGGTGTTTCCTGGTACAGTGTTGGAACAGAAAGTTATGCATTACCAATGTGATGCTGTAATTTGCTGACTGGTGATTTCATTTGTACTGTTCAGCTGCAGGATCATATTTCTGAAAAGTTTGGCGATGAAATATTATACAATAACTAGCGCATGACACAACTTGCAAAGTATTGCAACACACCAATACATCAATTTTATATCACATGGGGAATTTAAGATCAAACACTCTACACACTTCTGTATGAATAGCAGATTTGCATGCAGAGGTACATCACATTGCAGCGTATGAATTCAAATCACATATAGTCACATATATCTTTGATGAATAGTTGTCAATTTTCTAAACCTAATTCTGTTCCTTGGAAAGAAGGTAAGCTTCTGCTACAAATGACATTTAAGTTTCTTGTAACATTACCTCAATGTGATCAGTTTTACATGGAGCAATTGTTACTCTGATGGCAGTCTATATGGTCCTCACTAAATACACAACGATATTAGATCTTGTAAAATCTATTGACTGGGATTATCCGGTGCAAAATGCACTGTCATTTTCTGTACTTGTATCGTACAGCATAATGCTGGGATCAGTTGTGGTGAGTTAGACTGTTGGTACATGTAGATCAGCCAGAATTGCAATGAGAAAACTGATTTTACTGTACTACAGTCACATAGAGGTACTGTAAGTACTGTAAACAGGTGACTGTAACAACTATCTATGCAATGGAATGTTTCACATTCTAAAGAATGTTATATTCTAAACTTTAAAGTAAGTATTAACCTTTTCACCACTATGGTTTGGCCCAAACCCATTGTTATCAATGGTGATTTTGGACCTGTTTACAGAAATCGGGGGTGAACAGGTTAAACTAAAAAAAGATTTCTGATTTCTTCAATTTTGCTGTTCCACAATACAGTGTACAAGCATTCAAATATGAATAAAAAAATACACTCCTTATGTATGCTGATCAAAAATTATGTTGTAATAAATAACTATAAATGTCTACGTATATCAAACATAAATATAAAAACATAAAAGCTCTCAAAAACTGGCTAAAGACTTAAATAAATATATCTATTTCATGTTGATCAGTTTTGACTTCAAAACCTGGCATAACATTGTTGGCGGGTGTTTTGTTTCAAAAAGACACATCACATGTGACCATATAACTGTAATTGGTATCTATAATTACATATTCATGATTCCACAAAAATTCTACACTTGTGTCATGGAGCTAACAACTACATGTTTGCACACATCTAAGTGTTTTATGACATCACTTGAAAAACATGTACCAGGTAATTCCTTAGTCAAAGTGCAAATGCCTTTGATATTTATATTCAAACAAGTTCAGCTGCCTTTCAAATTGACATTTAACGCTATCCTCGGGGCAAAGTGCATGGTGCATTCATGTTAAACTGTCCTTTCTTTTCCTTTTGGGATAGCTTTACCTTGGATGTATGCCCTCAATGTTTTACCTTGGATGTATGCCCTCAATGTTTTACCTTGGATGGATCGACAAGATGCACTCAATGTTTACAGAATAACACTTTGACAGGTGTTTGTGTCTGGCTACCTGCTTCAGACAGATGTTCTACATCTAGGACAATGCCTCAAACAGATTTTCTATGAATGGCAAATAGCCATCACAGGGCTATAACAACATTAACAATACCCTTATGACAAACTTGGAGATGGATAAACAGTACACATACAATACACTACTTATCAATCCTAGATTTAGCCCTTTCACCAGTTGTAACACACACGGTGTGTAGAATGAGCTAGAGTTGTTCTAGAAAATCTCTTACTCAAAAGAGTAAAATTATAATTCATCAACTCCAATAGAAGCTTGTCAGAAACCTACCAAATTCAAAGTACATGGACATTTAAAACTGTCACAAAGTAACTTACCTTGTGGACAGATATGAAAACATTTTCACATTTTCTGTTTACTTTTGACAAGACCATTACACTAAGATGAAAATCATGCATATGTTCTGAGACACAAGTTGAATCTAGGAAATTTGGTTTTGATAACACTGAGCTAATTCTTGAAGGTTTTCCAGGCTCTCAGAGTAGTCATCTACTTCTAAACCACTGTTCAAATAATGATGGAATTTGTTAATATCAAGTTTCTTGCCTTCTGTATGTAGAGATGATAGCAGATTGTCCATGCATGATGTTGACTGTAAGGTAGTCATTACGGGTACACTCTCTACGGCTGAAAGAAACCAACATTGAGATCAATCAGTGTTAGACTATGTATGTTGTAACTAAGAAGTCGCTTTAAAATCATCTGAAAATATAACTGCAACTTACCACATTGTAACAATGATGACGTTGCCGAGTACACAATTTCAAAATTTAACCCTATTCACGGACTCTACCACAATGAATGAAGATACAGCTATGGTATGTGAATTGTATTCCAGACCAACCTACTTATGTTAACTTCAAAGGTATGGTACATGTAATGTATTTAAATACAATAAAGGCAACACTGCCTGGGTATACCAGCTTTGTCTCTTAAACATGTGTTGACTGTTGAGCTAACTAATGGAAATTTCAAGAAATTCCTAAATTAACAGAGAGAGTTCAGAAGTCATCAAGATTAGATTACAAACTGGTATGGTGACTCTCACACTTTTATCAGTAATAAGAAAATGTCCTTACCAGTTGTTGATGGCCTGTTTACGTCCCTCTCTAAGCCCTGCTTGTCAATCTTAGGACTAAAGATATGTGGAAACGGTGTTGTTGTCTTACATGGCTGTTCTACAAATATTCCTGAGCTGTGTAAAAACAAACAAATACATAGAATAAGAACATGCAAAATTATAATTCAGAGTTATTTTCCCCTGGATATGTAAAATAAGAGTGTTCATCTAAAGTAAATCTTGAATGAATTCACGAGTACCAGTACAAGTACTAGGCAGACTGCATATCCAGGGTAACTCAACACTGCCATTCACAATCAATCAATCAATCATAGAATTATATTGGATTACAAGTACTTTGACTAGAGGCTTCATTGGTTTATTTCACATCTAAATAGATCAAATATATCTTAAAATGTATCAATTAGCCCAGAGTGTCCAATTTTACTTCAGATTTAAATACTTATGAATAAAGCACACTTACTTGAGGGTTCTTGGAAAGACAGCAGTTAAGTACATTCTCAGCATTTCATCCATGTTCCTACAAGTTTGTAGTTGGTTGTCAGATGGTATGTCACTTTCAGTCGATGACCTGCAATCAAACAAAATAGTTAGCTTATTACCTATTTTATTGCCAAAGACAGGATTTTATAAAATGATTTCTTGTAAAAAAGTCAGTATATCAATACAGAAAGTCAGCATGTACAAAGCCTATCCTTTGAGCTGCATGAACTGACACCAGAGTACAGAAAAAGTCTGATGTTGGAAATCTCTATTGTGTCTTTTTTCAAAACCTCACACTGTACGTTAATGAGCAGTGTGTGACTCCATAGACAACACTGACAATGCTTCGTTTAACCCTTTGGACCCCAGCTCAGACAAAAATGTCCGCATGATGCCATAGGGTACCAGGGGGCCAGGGTGCGAAGGGTTAAAGTCAACTGTTCCAATTCATTTTTACTGTGTGCTTTAAAGCATCTTGGCTACTGAAATGTCTTCAGTGTACACCACGTGCATAACAATATTTGCCTTGTTTGTACACAGTGATATTAAAGTAAATTTATGACATAAATTCTCCACAGACGTCAAGGAGGCAGTAATATCTACAAATTGTTCTAATTACTGCCACAATTCATTCATCATTACTTATAATAAAATCTAAAATCATCTATGCTTTCTGACTAATTTAGTAACCATACAATGATAAAAGATACTGTGATAAAGATCAAAGGAGCTGGTCTTTCTTGGCATTGTAGAAAGTAGTGCTCTGTTCATGTCACCATAGTTACTGTCATGAGTACTTTGAAATAACAATAAAAATCGGGTTCTTTTCATGTTGGCTGTGGCACCTGAGACCATTTTGAAATCAATGTATGCATTCAGAGAAGATCATCTTTTCTTTGTACAAACAATTTGCAAAATGTACAAACCTTACACATTTCCATGTGAATTACGGTGCATTTTTAAAAAATAAATCATGTTGATAGCATCAAGATCTTTTAAGTTTGCAGAAAAAATGCTCCATACATATTGTATACCATTGACAGAGATCCTCTTCTCTAGAAAGGGAAATTTTTCAGATTGCAAATTTCAGAATTATTAATCTTCAAATGCATCAATTTCAGAGAGATACTGAAGACAATGGAATGGGAAGATACAGTATACTCACACTAAAAGGTCTATCATAACATGCGAGAAACAACTTGCCTTTTGAATAGTCCCTTAGGTATTCCTCGTAATGCCACGGTTTGTGCATAGCAGTTTACAGGTGATGCTTGGCTGCAGTAAGGTGTCACTGATTGCCATGGAAACACATCAATGAAGTTACTGAGCATGTCAGCAAACGTTGAATTTGCAGAAAGTGGTACTGGCAATGCCACCGATAAGGAAGCTGCCTGCAATGTGAAGTACATTTAGCATTGATGTTTCAAATCAACTTAAGAAGTCCATAAAAGGTTCCTCTGATCTTGACAAAGAAATCACAGATACAAGAACTATATGTGATTATCATGACTGTGAAATGTCTACACTGTCAAAGATTGACAGATTGCAGTTAGAGATTGAGATTCTAAAGTATTTGAGTGTTGAGGTTGGTGTTGAACAGCGTTAAAACAGACAATGGCCAAAACAAATGAACTTTGGTGAATCATCAAGCCCTCTGTCTGAAATGCGTTAATAAAACCATTCAAAGACCTGCAATATGAGCAATTACATCATACCAGTATACTGATGGTGCAAATATAGAAATTGGATTGGTTGAGATGTGAAAAGAACAGTGCTATACTCGTGATATGCACAGCTGGAATGTGTACGAGCTCTCAGTCAGAAAATATCCAATCTTTGATAATTCACCCAGGGATTTCAATATATGATATTATAGTAATAAACCACCACAGCTACAGGTAGTGGTGTATACCACTCTGTTTTGACCAGATCACTCAATATAAAATTATGCTCTCTCTATTGCTTGTGTATACATGTCGTGAACTGGTCAAAATCAAACGGTACACCACGGCTCAATGTGGTTTATAGCTGAAATAACATTCATCATGATCCTAACTAAGATCTGACATGTTACCTTTCTTCCCATTGCGGCCAGAGTGTCTGTGATAGTATTCATTTGGACTGAATTGTTTTCAAGTCTGTATGGTAATGTAGCTGTCTCCAATGCCATGGCTAGTATTGCACTATTGTGGTATTTCAAAGAAGCCTAGGGTGACATAAAATATCAAGAAGTGACATCAATACAAATCACATGCCTAACATGATATTGACTTGACTTTTTCTAAATCATGAATTGACACCTGTAAGCTGGATTGTTTGTATGCAAAATGTTCCTTGAAAAGGATCATAGCTATCTTCAAGATTTCTGACAACTTGTCAGTTCTTGTCTTTGAAAAGAGTACTGGTATGATACAAGAAATGAAAAATTTCTATTATTTGAGAACTAAAACACTCAGACTTCAACTTGCCCTTAGACATGTACTTACATTGCTCTGGAAACTATTGATAATCAAAAGTCCTGTCAGATCTGCTTATTTGAAACCAACAGTATTCTGCCAACATGTATTTTGATATCCCACATACATACTTAATGGAATATTTCATTAAGAAATTCACAGCAATATGAAAGATTACAGCTAATGGAGGATTTGTATAGGCACACACAGTAAGCATAATAGTCCTAATTTACAATCACAATTTTGAAATTGGAGAAAAAGAGAAACTTAGAGTAAAGCCGGTATGTTTATGTTGAATTTGTGATATAATAATGTCTCTTGAAATGTTACTTACATCATAAATAAGATTTGGAAAGTTGACAGAAGATCCTGGTTTTCTCCATAGAGTACTTGCCAGAGACAGAGGTACAAACAATGAACTGTGATTGCATAGTCTGTCATAGGATAAAACACTGTTGATGACACGTTGACTGTCCTCTATCGAAGTCTGTAAATATCCAAAACATAGTATGAAATCAGACAATTATTCAGCTGTATAAAGTCTTCAGACATATGAAGGATAAATATTTTGCACAGAACCACTGATGAAATTATTTCTAACAATCAGATGATTGAAATATCAACGGTACAAAACAAAGTGCAGTGATCCAAATAACTGTTTTAGAACTATTTGACCTTTGACATATTCAAATTAAAGATTAAAGTCATTTCATTAAATTTTAAAATTGTTCTTTGTTAAAGGCTTTATTATTCTGTTTATCAGGAAACTCATTTCATATGTCATTCTTACACATTTATCAATGTCTGGAGGAATACTACACATTTTAAGCTAAATATTTGTGAAGAATTATATTTTGGACAAATTTAGTATGTCATTCCAATAATATGGAATCACAATACAAGAGTCTGGGCACTCTTTTCATTGCAAATCTCCAGCAGAGTTTTCAGTGCTATTTCACTTCACTATGTACACAACTTTTAGTGCAACAATTCATTGTCTGTAGTACAGGTGTGAAATGACAAGTGCTATTGACAATTCTGATTGAATTGTTAGATTTAGTCTGCCATCTCATATTTGAGGTTCCATCTAGAGTCAGAGCATATGAACTTAAGAGAGAAAATATACTTCATTCAGCTTGTCTCCAACTGATACCAAATAAGTAGACAGCATAAAATTGAGACATTGTAATATATGATACAACACATTTTCAACTTCCTGATAAACAGTTAGACAGACACCTGACATACAATATATTGAGACTTTCTACAGATCCATACACGTTGCATGACAGCAATGATGACATTGATATGGCCATAAAAAATTGTGATCAGTTTCTACAGCAACTTTACAAAACCAGTAGATTGTCCTTGTACTGGTTCTCTGCCAACATTTTATAGAGAAATGATCCTTTATCTACACGAATCTTTTGAAGGTAAAATTGAAAAGCCTAATTCCGTGACGTCATTGCTGCAACAAGTAATCTGGTCTAACCAGTTTATAAGGTATAAAAATAAAACTCTTTTTTTCCCGGAGTGGATTAAATCTGGAATTTTGTTTGTAAAAGATGTTATTACTGGGAAGAAAATAGATATGCAGAAAATTATAAATATCATTGTTAACAAACGTAATTATGTAAATGAGCTTTTTTTGTTTAAAAATGCAATGAAACCCTGGATTACACTGCTAAGTGAAAATACCGAACCCTCTCGAAATTTTACACTCAATAGAAATATTTTTGTTAATTTACAACTAAGTCTTTCTGTCTTGACTTGCTTCAATACAAAATAAAGAAATCGTATGTGGAGGCTATGTGGTCCAAGACATGCAATTTGCAGAATGTAAAATGGAATAATATATGGGAAACAAGGTGCAGTAGATGTTCCTTTGATAGAAAACTGTGTAATTTTGTTTTTAAATTTATACATTGTATTTTGCCTTGTGGTCTAAAACTATTCAAATGGAAAATACGCACTTCTCCATTTTGTGCTTTTTGCCACCTGACAGAGAACCAAGTACATATTTTCTTTCACTGTATTAAAGTTCAGTCCTTTTGGAATGAGGTTAGACTTCTTATCAGCAGACATTTGACATTGATCCCATAATCAATATGCGATCATTGATTGTCGGCATGCCAAACAAGGCGGTGACACATTTGATCACTATTGCAATGTATTCGATATTTAAGGCGTGGTGTTTACAAAAGCCATGTAAAGCTGTGTTTCAACACGATTTGGAGACTACCATATTCTGTGAATCTTTTCTAGATCGTAAAAGAGCTAAAGAGAAATGGAAAACTTTATACGATGAAATAAAATATACATAAAAAAAAAATAAGTAGACAGCATAAAATTGAGACATGTAATACATGATACAACACATTTTCAACTTCCTGATAAACAGTTAGACAGACACCTGACATACAATATATTGAGACTTTCTAAAGATCCATACACGTTGCATGACAGCAATGATGACATTGATATGGCCATAAAAAATTACCACACACATCAACTGACACCAACCGTCTCACTACACCACTCCTACCCCCTGTTGTTCTGCAGGTCTAAACTGAACTTGGAATGATATGTAACTGTTTGGGACCAAGATTTTAAGTGTACAGTTGATTATGTGTAGTCAATTCTATCATATTCAAGTATTGTACTATGTCAAGTGTTTGACATTGCTCTAACAAATACTGATATGACTTATGGCCATGTCTTTATTAAATTTATATGGTTTGTACTACTTTTGAATAAGGTCACAAGAATCCTATCCAGGTCAAACATTTCCAGTGAGGGCAAAACCATCGACGGATTGCCTAACGAGTTTTATAGCCATGCAGCAGATGTAATTTTACCACTGTTAGTTCACCTGTTTAATTTTATCTTTGAATCTGGTAACTTTCCTCCTGAATGGACATTGCCACTGTAATTCCGCTTTTCAAAAAAGGTGATAAGAGTGATGTTAATAATTACCGAGGCATCTCATTACTAACAGCACTTGGAGAAATATTCACTTCAGTATTAAATGTACGCTTAACAAGATGGTCTGACAGCACAAATATACTTTCAGACTGTCAGTCAGGTTTCAGGAAAAATCACAGCACTACTGACGACATTTTTATCTGACACGCCATCATCCAAAAATACTTAAGTATAAGACGAGGTAAACTATACTGTCTTTTTATTGATTTTTCCAAGGCATTTGACAGGGTCAATCATTCTCTTCTTTTGTACAAACTTTTGTCGCTTGGTGTTAAGGGTAAAATGTTTCATATATTGCATTCTATGTATTCAAGTATTAAGTCATGTGTCAGAGCTGGCAATGTCTCTTCACAGTATTTTGAATGTCCAGCAGGTGTCAGACAGGGCTGCATTCTCAGCCCTATTCTCTTCAGTTTCTTTATCGAAGAACTCAATACTATGTACATGACATCAGGTCGTATAGGCATCCAGCTCACACAAGAAATGTACGACATTTTCTGTTTACTTTACGCTGATGATATTGTCATTTTAGCAGATTCAATCACAAATTTACAGTATTTAATTGATATACTATCACGTTTCTGTGTTAAATGGCGTATGCAAATCAACCTCGATAAGATAAAAGTTATGATTTTTCGTAAAGGTGGTCACCGCTCTCGATGGGAAAACTGGCGTTTTAATGGTAATGCAATTGAAGTGGTGTCTTATTACAAATGTCTAGGACTTCTTCTTTCGTCACGAAATACGTGGTCAAAAGCAGTTTATACTCTAGCTCAGCAAGCCCGTAAGGCTTTAAATGTACTGTCAGTTGCAAGGTGGAGGCTTTCTCATTTTTATGTTAATGTACATTTTAAGATCTTTGATGCAACAATTTTACCAGTTTTGTGTTATGGCGCTGAAATCTGGGGATATCAATATTATGATGCCCTGGAAAAAGTTCAAAGAAGTTGGTGTAGGAAATTACTGGGATTACCCTACTCTACAGCAAAGGAAGCGGTAATGGGGGAATGTGGTCGTTTCCCTATTTATTATCATACCCTCAGTCGTTGTATAAGGTATTGGATAAAACTTTTAGAAATGCCTAATAGTAGAGTTCCAAAACAAGCATATCGTATGTTATGTAATCTCGACAATATTGGTAGAACTACCTGGGCTACTTCCATAAAAAATATTTTGTTTTCGTTTGGATTTGGTTTCGCGTGGATTTCCCAGGAAGTTGGTAATACGAAAGTATTTTTGTCAATGTTTGAACTTAGAGTCAAAGACACATTAAGACAACAGTGGATGGAAAATTTGGCTCAAAAGCCAAAACTGCGTACATATATTCATTTTAAGAGCGTTCTAGAACCTGAAAGATATCTTTACGTCCAATGTAATCACAGAGCCATTCAAATGTTAGCATGTCTTCGTTGTTCTGCGCTTCCTCTAGCAATAGAGGAAGGCAGAAGACATGGTATTGCTTCTACAAACAGATATTGTACAATATGTAACACAGAAACTGTCGAAGACGAATACCATTTTCTTGTAATATGTCCTCTGTATAACAACCTGAGATTGAAATATTTACCTACAGACCTATTTTTGGAACCAAACTTTCAGAAATTTATTAATGCTATGAAATCAAATGAATCAGATGTTATGCTCAGTCTGTGTAATTTTGTTTACAGAGCTTTCAAACTTAGAGAAAGAGCCAGTGGAATTGCTGAAATTTGCTGATATGTTATCAAGTCAAAACTTTTTTATTTAACTCTCTGTATGCAATTACAAAGTATATACTGGCATGTTATTCCTTTAAGTATCACATCTTTGTAGCTTACATTTATTTGTATTGCAATACTTAATGTAACCCCTTTGTATATGGGCCGGTGGCCTTGGAACGCAAATAAAACCTAACCTAGCACATAAACTATCATTTCAGATACAACATGGGCTCATTGTTTTCACAGAAACAGAAAAATATCAAGATAAATACATCCGAAACTATAATGAGTTCCATGGTTGCAGTTAAAAAAACTATTCTCATTCTTGCAGTAGTTCAGCAAGATTTACCAGGCACAGATGGGTAAATACCTTTAGCATTTAACCAGCTCTAGGAAACAAGACACAGTGCTGCATTCACTTCTGATGTCACTCACAAAGTGGGCTATTTGTAACAGTTAACACACTCAATGTTACAAATAGCCCACTTTGTGAGTGACATTAGTTAACACACTCAATTTACAGAATGTGATCACATGACAACTTACAGTGTCTGGAAAGTGAGATGGTGATACTGCTAGTGACAGCATTGTTTTACTGCTAAAGTCATCAACAAGCTGTTCCATCAGCTTACATCCAATACCAGAAAAGCCATCATATGTGTCTAGTAGAAGTTGAAAACCCTGTAGAGAGAACACAAATGTGTGTGTTGATATTTTGGCTTACTGTACACTACAATGGACAAAACAGTCACAATGATATCATGCAATTATGGCATCACCAATCAAATGGAATATTAGCTGATGTAATTTGGCAACATACCAGCATACATGTATATGATCTAGGATGTGAGACAACAACATCACGACATGTTTCAAATGTAATTTTGAACAAGGACATTGTAGTATTGAGGTATACATGCTGAGATTTCTGTATATATGATGAACTTTTCACATAATCACTGCCTTGTTATGGATTTCTTTACAGTTCATATTTTATTGATACTTCCTCTTTACAACATAGACTTGGTTATCTACAATTTCTGTACTGCTGAATTCTGATGACAAGTGAGAAGATGTATCTTTGATGTCTTGTGGATGTCAATTTGAAGTATGAACTGAATGCTATGAAGCAGTCTCCCTAAGATATCAGGTTATTTCAAAATCCGTACTGTGTTCTGTAATTCATCAAGACAAGACACCTAGAGACCAAACCCTGATGGTTGATGGGAAATGCTTACTTGTAAGGAGTCACACTCCTCTGTAAAGAATCTGATCCTGTCTTCAATATCATCTGCTGTCTTGGTATTGTTCATCACTTGCTGCCCATACATGAATACATCAAACTGTTCTGTAACACTAAAGTATAAAGTGATACGGAGTTCAAACAGATGGCATTTAAACATTGCTGCAAATTTTCTCTTATCTATTTACATACCCTTATAGAGTGACTGGCTTTCAATCAAAGACATTTTGAGGATAAACAGAATGCAAGATTTGAAAATTTTCACCCACGGGATATAGAACAGATAATACAGTACCGGTATATGTGCTGGTCTATGAAAGTTTTCTCTACACTGAAAAAATATATTACAGCAGACAGTTTTTGTCATAGAGTGGGCTACTCTGGTTATATATGATACAGTCTCAAAAAAATGTGCACTGCTAAAATCAGGGAAATGCAAACACCTGGTCAAAAGGCATACAGCTAATAAGTGCTATTCAACAGGAAAAAAAGGTACAAAAACTGCTTGTATGACCTTGCATCATATTCTTCTGTATTACAAATGCAGTCTGTGTTATAACATGACTTTTCAATGCCAAGGTCAACATAAAATTATGTGATTTGCAGCCTGTGGCATTTTGTTAAAGATTGCAGTTGAACATTTAATGTAACATCCCATGAGTTTGCCAAGGTTTTGTGTCTGAGTCAACAGGAAATTTACACAAACCTATTTCCTAAGATCAGAAATTCAGAAATATAAGAATGTTAGATAAACCATACTGTCTACGTTACCTTGCGTATCATGGGTGTATGTATACAGTATCTTACCAATCATGGGTGTATGTATTCCTATACAGCAGAGCATGTGTACAATATCTTACCTATCGTGAGTATTCCTGTATAACAGAGCATGTATACAGTATCTCACCTATCATGGGTGTATTCCTGTACAACAGAACATGTATACAGTATCTCACCTATCATGGGTGTATTCCTGTACAACAGAACACGTATGTGTTCCTGTACAACAGAACATGTATACAATATCTCACCTATCATGGGTGTATTCCTGTACAACAGAACATGTATACAGTATCTCACCTATCATGGGTGTATTCCTGTATAACAGAACACGTATGTGTTCCTGTACAACAGAACATGTATACAATATCTCACCTATCATGGGTGTATTCCTGTACAACAGAACATGTATACAGTATCTCACCTATCATGGGTGTATTCCTGTACAACAGAGCATGTATACAGTATCTCACCTATCATGGGTGTATTCCTGTACAACAGAGCATGTATACAGTATCTCACCTATCATGGGTGTATTCCTGTACAACAGAGCATGTATACAGTATCTCACCTATCATGGGTGTATTCCTGTACAACAGAGCATGTCTTTGGATGTAAATGAATCCTAAGGTAGTCAGACCATACATTGACTTGATTGTCTAAGTTGTAGATTTTCTTTGTCACATCTGGTGTTTCTTGTCTCTCTGAAGGAACAGGATCATCAGTGTCCATGATGTCAGCCTCCTCCTGTGATCCTTGGGATGTGTCATCTACATCCATACCACCGGATCGTATTTTCTAACAAGAAGATATAATGCTGATATCAATTCATGTACTACTGTAGTAAACTATTACAGCACTATATCCATAGTTCTTCATTTCAGTGTAAGATAGTCCCGATTGATATTTTTTGTCTAAAACGTTTTTATAAACGGAATGACATAGAGCAATTTGTTTTTATTTATCAATGTTAAGTTGCAGTGAATTTGTCATTGAAAACCATTAGTTGTCATTTATGACAAACACTCCTATAATTTCAAAAAGTAATTTTTTCATAGCTCTTGCAAATTATAAAGGTTCAAAGTTACAATCTTATCACATTAACATTATAAATTAAGTATTATTTTGTGGTGGTGTGACATACCAGTATATGATAAAACTGACATAAAGCACAAATGATTAAAGTGGAAAACAATTTACCATTATTTCAATGAGTTGTTTATGCAAGAAAGGAAACCATACAATTGGTAACTGATAATATAAGAGTTATTTTGAAGCCTGCAATTGCACAACATATGTCAATGTTATTTCAAACTGCTGGCTGAAAACTAGGAGTTGCTTGTTTACTTGCTCGAAATTCTAAAGTGCTGTTGATGAACTAACTGTCCTTTGGAATGCCACAGATTTATCATTTCAGTATGTGGTATCCATAGTTACTGGGGTAAAGTTGGCTTAATTCCTAGCAATGTACATCACTTACATCCACCTTCTCTAAATCTGTCAAGAACTCATTTTTAGGTACAGAGTCAGTCTTGTGTAGAGTTACATCACTTGTCCTGTCAAAGTAGAAATCAAAGTGATTCAAAATGTGAAGAACAGTTATTGTGATGAACTGATGGCATGAACATTGTGACTGTCTTGTATCACATATCATTAGCTATATCAATTTACTGAGTGCACTGCCATCACAATTTATAAGTCTTCCATTAAAATGACTAAATATACCGGTATCCTGTCTCGCAAAAATGTACTGATTTATATATATTGAAATAAATGAAAATCTTCAAAATTACCAGTATATTTTTTTTTTCACTTTTTTGGTTATAAATATGAAGCAAAGAGATACATCAGTTTGCAGATGTACATTTCATTAAAAATTGATAAAAGAAACAAAATCATTCATTCAGTATGATTCCATAAATTGAACGCCATTATCTAAACCATGTATTGAGCTTTTATTTTGAAAGAAAAGGCAAACTTCTAATACCATGAGTCTTTCAATGTTGCTTGTTTGTTTATGTTTACTGAATTTGTCATATATTTGCTTTTGTAGGCAATACATACTTCATTAAATGTCTTGAAAAAAGTAGAACTGTCTTAATAGTTATGTTACACAAATTAGGCTATATGGTTACAGTTTGATGAAGGGAAATTAGGAACTCACAAAGAAGGAATGAATTGTGTATATAATACAAATATTGAGAGAAAAGATGAGAATACCATTTCAGATCTTCATCTTGTACTGGTGTGTCATAGAGAACCCCTTCAGCTTTCAGTGTATTCAAACTACCTTTTAAATCAATAGCAACCAGTCTAGGTGTGTAGGTTACTTCACCCTGACAAGACACAAATGTAATGTAAACTGTATATTCACATTATTTCCAATGCTTCTTCTTTGAAATTTTCCACTTATAAAGCACAGTCTTAATGTTCATAGTTTTCACTAAATTTCAAATACTGTACACTCAAGGATGTATTATTGCAACATGTGATCATGTCCATGAACAAAAGATACAACACAAGGAATGTTAAACAGAGCCATTGAGTGATAGTAAGTACAAGGTAGATTTAGCGGCAGATTATTATTATGGACATGTGTGTTGTACCTTGTTGGAAATACAATGATCTAAAGTTCTCTTTGAGAAAGTATAAAACTGAATACAGAGTTGACTATAAATCTCCGAAGCATCTTGTAAACAGCAGATTTGTGTTTTCCTTTCAAAACAACAAATCTGAGAGTTGTGTGAATAGAAGTATACAGTTGCCATTGCAATGCTTTTTGTAAAAGAGGTGTTACTTTCTTTTCTTTGACACATCAATGGTGAAGTGTTGAATAGTATTGGATTCTTTGTGAGAAAGCAAAGTGATGTCATAGTCTAGAGCTAACAGCTGTCTGAAATCTGACTCATCTGTTGGTCTATTCATCTGCTCACTGCTTTAATACAATGTATTTCTCCATATAGCCACATCTAAAAATAAACCAGATTGATTTCTTTCCATGTTCAAAGACCATCACATTGATTTGTTTTTGTTCCTTTCAACCCACAACTACAATATGAAGGTTCATGTAGTATATTTAAGCTAGATTCAGAAACCAATCAAAACATGACAATGTAGTATCTTGAGGATTATGGACACAACGTGATAGAGACATGAAAACCTGAAAACTTGAAAACACATTGACAGCTTCTTATTTTGAACCAAAGTTAATTTTTAGCTTTATAATATTCATACAAAAAGATGCATAAGGAAGAGCTGTATGTGTTTATTACTATGATTACTCTACTGCATTGCTATAATGCTATGTCTTCGTGAAATTCCTACTCTTATGAAGATTGCTATACATGGAAGTGCAGGTCATTTGGGCAAGGACTTACTGTGACCTCTCACTCTATGACCCAGATCAATAGATGAATAAACATACACAGCACAGACTACCATACTAACTTGTTTATATTTGCCAGTCACGCATGAGTAATCTGTTATAAGCAAGTATTTTTCAATACTGTTTCAATACTGTCAGAGAGGTACTGACTAATGACATTGTCACTGCCTTTGTAGAACCACAGAGTGTTACATTTATCAATGAATCAATGGATGAATGGACTGTGCATGACATCTCCACAAATGCACATCTGAGCCCCCAGGAGACACTCTTTCTCAGACGGTACACTTCACAATACAGTGTGCACATTGTTCCTATCTATTTTTCACACTCTCAGGAGATGACATCATTTCTTTACAAGCAAAACACTGCCCCTGGAGAGCTATAGCTGAGGCAATGGTGATCAAAAAGTGGTGAAATCGGCTCGAGTGAAATGACTCACTTTTAAATCACTGTACTCATACTCTGCAAAACTGACAGACAAAGTATGGTTTGTCAATAACCTCATACATCAGAATCACCTGTATTGCTGTAAATTAACACTTGATAGGTACTGGATACTGTATAGGTATAGAACAATGGACAAGGGGAAATTTTAAAACAATGACAACAGTAGTTCCCATCAACTGATTGGATACTTGGCTGATGCATATTATCATCACACACAGAGAGTGAATTGGTAGAGGTTTAAATACATGTAACCATGCAATCATACTCTGAATAGTGAAGTTGTCATAACAACATTATATTCTGATACAAATGTACAGTGTTTGATGCCACTATTTTCTTTGCCATTAGTACAGCCTTATGGCTATACATCTACCGGTAATTTATAATTATTATAATCATACACACCAAAAATACTAACATTGTCTGCATTTATGAAAGCATGCCATATAGGTACGGTACCATATTTTATCTTTCCAAAATAAGTTTTACAAGGTTTCATTAGTGCAACAGCAAAGCCATGGATGATGAATTTTAAACTATGTGATATTACCATTCTCTGACAAATAAAAGTGAGTATGAGTGGTAATATATTTGTTTAGTTAACTTAATTGTTTGTACTGTGAACAGTACTCGACCTCCGTTATGTGAGGTTACTGAGTTACACCAATGAACTTACCACCATGTAACATTCATGTATGACAACGGTAAAGCAATGATTCTCTCAGAATAAAACATCATAATTGAATTCTAATAAATCTTAATTTCTTCTATAAATTGTAACAATTGCCATACACAGTATTTGAAAGACTTCAAAATGAACACATATTTCACCAATAACTAAAATTAGACAATCACAAACAAGACAAATGATTGTAGATACATACAATAACACAGAGCTTTAAGACTAGGAAAGTTAATACAAACAGATATTAAATATGAAATACGATTTCAACTGAACAAACGGAATACACATTCACAAATGTTATCTTAGACCCAACCATGACATCTTCCGTGCTTTTCATCACTGATTATGAAGCAAGCAACCATGGTTAGTATAGCGCCCTCTATGTTGCCTATTCAAGTTTAAATTCATCTGTTTCTGCTAATACATTGGTATGTTCCTGATGCTACCGGTAGTCTTCATGCATATAGATGAGGTGCTCTGTATTCAGTTGTTTTTTCCATTAATCTACCTTTGTCCTTTCTTAAAAACTTCAGCTATCAGATTTTTCATCAACACTCATTTTTTAAGAAATCAAATACTCAGTTTTATCCCTTACCATTCTTACTTTTGTGCTAGAATATTAGTCTTTTTCATATCATATCCTTGTTTTGAACATGAATTCTTGCCCTTTCATAGAAAAAAGCTGTCATATATTCCTATAAGGCGCTCTCAATTTAAATTGAACAATGAGAGTAAAAGCTTCATTTTGACAAACAAGCTGTACACAGTCATGAGACTGATAATGGCAGTTTGTAACACAAATTTCGCTGCATTGGACTTGATGTAAAACACCTCATGAAAATTTGGCTAAGGTTAAAGGATTGGCATAGGCTGAACTGACCTGAGATAAGGCATTTTGACCCAATTGTTCTTCCCTGTTTGAAAGGTTACATCATAAATGACATGACGATATGCATTTATTTTGACCAGATTGTTCTTGCCTGTTTGAAAGGTTACATCATAAATGACATGACGATATGCATTTATTTTGACCAGATTGTTCTTGCCTGTTTGAAAGGTTACATCATAAATGACATGACGATATGCATTTATTTTGACCAGATTGTTCTTGCCTGTTTGAAAAGTTATAACATTATCGACATTACAATATGCATCCATTATAGAACATTGGCAATGAACACATGTAGCATGTAGTGAATGAAAGCTGTAAAACTTTTGCATATAATGAGGTCTAGCCAAGTAGGGGATACAAAAATTCCCTCCACACCAATGAATATGATGACAATCCCTTAGAAGGGAGGGATTGTGATCTAGCAACCAAACACCATGTCATGAAATGTTCAATGCAGTGCACATCCAGCTGTTACAAGTAGAAAGGCTATTCTAAAGCTGGTTTCTCTTGATTCTGTTGATCAAAGCAACAGTCTGATAAATCTATACATTATATTACATTCATTCAATATATAAGTGAAATAGTGTACTATAAATTTCAAATTGTACTAATTAACTATGACGGATGAATGTATTGTCAGAAAGACAAAAATCATTGGCTCAGCCTGGTATGATATTGACAGGAAAACTGTCACATCATTAAACTGCAGTAACTTGGCATTTTCAAGTATAAAATAAGATAATTTTTAAGTACCATACATAACATCAAGAAAATCTCCTGAGAAGAATAGCTTAGAGAATTACAAAGACATATATTTTGTGATTGTAAACTTACAGCAAGAGTGAGTCCTTCTCTGAAAAGTATATTTGAATTAATTTCTTTTGGAACATCACTGGTGTTCAATGGTTCATAGCAAAATGCAGACTCCTGTAAAAGAGAAGAAGTCATTCAAAATTTGAAATTCATAAAATGGTGTACAAGTTATTTTGATCCATGTACAATTCCAAAGAAACTCAGAAAACTGCCAAGTACAATTCCAAAGAAACTCAGAAAACTGGCAGCAGTATTTGCTGTTTCAGAGTTTGGTTTAATAAGGTACATTAAAGTTTTCCTTTTTTTAAAATGTAAATTTGTATCAAGAATTGTTTAACCAAAGTCTTATTCTGGAATTGAAAAACATGAACAGGTAACAGTTTCCTCTTTCCTATCAAATGTAAATTGGAAATAATATTTGACAAGATTTCATTTTCATATATACTAGGACTATTTAAAGTACAGCATTGTTTATCATTTCTACAGGTTTGTTTTCACATTTCAACTTGTTTGTACTTTGTGTGTCTGCTTATCAAAATTCTACATGAATTGAGATGGTTTTCATATACTGGAAATTTCTTTCTATAAAACTGCCTTTTGACAAACAAATATCACTGGGCATGGCTGTATGTTTGCTCAAACAGTAATTAAACTGTTGCCTTGTTCATACTTTGCTTATACTATAGTATCAGCATCATGGCCTAGAGAACCCTTGTTTTCAAATTCACCACCATAAACTCCAGTTCCATCAATTTGCTGTTGACAATCAGCTGTACCTTTCTTTCAAGAAATCCAATATCACATCTGCTGTATCTTCCATTGAAACTGTCAATGATGTTATGTGCTGGATGACACAAAACAAGCTGAAGTTAAATGACTCTATAACAGAGGTCATTTTTATTTGCTCTAAATTTGACCGTTCGCCAGCACCTTTCACTGATATCAACGTCTGTTCTAGTGTAATTGATACCACTTCATTTTTTGAGGAACATTGATGTAATATTTGATGAAAATCATACATTTCAACAACATATTGGTGCCAACTGCAGTGCTATTCACTTCCTTCTCCGCAACAAGGGTCGTATCAGAAAGTACTTGTCCCGAGATTCCTGTGCCAACCTTGTAACCGCCATTATATCTTCAAAGCTTGACTATTGCAATGCCTACTAATATCAGTCTGGGTCATTTCCAAAATTGGTGACTCATTATGATAATGTATTCCGGCTTTTAGCCAATCAACGACCAGATTACATCATTTATAAAGTACAGGTCATGCTGGGTCACAAATTACCCACCAAGTGTGATCAGCAGTTTTGGGCCGCTTATTAAGCCTCTGCCTTGTGAATTTCGATGAATTTTGACTGTCAACATAATCCACGTGTTCTGCAGAAGGTCATGTCCAACAAAGAGTCCGATGAGTGAAGAAATATTCGAAATATTGACGATTCATTTCTACCCCCAGTTTATCGATTTCGCTCAAGTACCGAAAATCATTTTGTAGATGTTCGTCATCTCTATTAGAAATACTGTTATAAAGCTTATTTGTGTAGGTACGCGTATGGCGTTTTGCAAGAAGGAAGAGCGATGTCAGAGCTTTAAAATGATACCTGTATTGTAGTTGTTCTACGTAGACTAACAAAGGTACGCGATTTTGAAAATGTGTTGACAGAGTGGCCACACAACTGTTCAACATACGGTAGAATTTGTGATCGCTGCCATCTCCGATACAAATGGGGTTTTCTGAACGATCTGTGTAGGTACACGATTTATATTTCACAGGACTTCAGGACAGAGTCCAGGAATCACAGCGATATATGGGGTTTGGTTGTCTAAGCCAGAATAAAAATGGTACGTGATTTTGAAAATATGTTTTGACGGAGTGGCCACACAACTGTTCGACATTATGACAGAATACGGCGCGAGAGTTCGACACAGTATGGCGTACGTAACGAAGGACGCATGTGGAGGTTGCCAGGAAATACAATTTTTACTGATGGCGCGCTGGCCGCTAATTGGCTAATGATAGGGGAAAATATTATGGTATAGCGTCGCCAATTTTGGAAATGACCCAGACTGTATATGGCTTGCCTGATACTCAGTTACAGCAGTTACAACGTGCCCAAAACAAAGCAGCTAGAATTGTTACATAGACCAAGAATTGGACCACATTACCCCTATACGGTATGCAACTTCACTGGCTTCCACATCATCACATTTTATACAAACTTATGCTGCTTACCTACAAAGCCCTGAATGGACAAGCCCCACAATATCTCAAGAATTTAATAACACCTTGTGCTTCATCACGTATTCTTCCCTCATCTGATAAATGTTGCCTGCACACACCTAGAAGGAATCTGACTACCTATGGTCGCCGCTCCTTCTCTGCAGCAGCTCCTGTCCTTTGGAACTCTTTGCCTTGGACTAAAAAACCTCTCCTAATGTCAACATTTCCAAAAGATGCTTAAAAAAAGACATCTTCAAGATTCTCATTTTAACTCTAAGCACCACTGAGCATTGTTTAACTTTGGACATTTGGCGCTATACAAGTTTGCAAGTTAGAAATCCAACTACAAGAACAAAACGATGAGTTTTAATATCTATCCATGCCCTCACTTTAAACTAATGGAAGGACATTCCTTGGAGGTCAGGGGAACATCAAACGGGACCATGCTGCAGGATTCCAGGGATCAGAGTTAATCAAAAATAGTCCCCTCCCATGTCTCCCATGGCATTTTTCATACGATGGGTCCTTGCGGAATTCTTTCTATAAGAATCATCCCTCGATGCGGTATATCGAATCATGAAGACACGCCCTCACTTTCACGGTGTTCTAGCTGGCCCCTCCCACATTCAAGACTCGACGACAGCTACCTCGTACGTTGTCCAACAGCTTAGGGTGTGTACAAGGAGGTGTGATCTCACTCTTTCTTTATAAAGACCAGTGAATAACAAATAAGACACTACAGATTAGTGCAATCTAAGATTACAACGTTATCGGCCAGGAGTTGCACCGATCTCCTTACTCCAGATGTGAATCCATCATTTAAATGATAATGCAGACGACGCCTTCGATGTGTGAGTCCCAGTGACACTTACCTGAATATTCCACCAATGTGTACCGATGAAATTTGAAAAATGCCCACACTGCAAAGAAATGATTTCCCTGTAGCTACTTCCCATTGTCGACGATTACCTAGATGACAATTTGACGCTTGGAAATTCACGATTACTTGAGAAGGATTCCTGAGTCACTCCGCATCAAATAGAGGCCGCCATAATTAAGTAGCCATACATTTACAGAATGTTGTTTCGTCATCATATTATACAATAAATTTGAACGCATAGATGTAAATATAAATACTCTTTCGTCCGTAACGTTCGTTTTTTAATCGACTTACAATGACAATCTCATAATATCATTATTAAATTTTGAAGACGATTTATAGATATGCGAATCCAGTTGTTATGTTTGTACTGTTCAGTATAACTCTACATCAAGGGATGAACCATTAGTTTTTGGAGAGTCTAAAACAGAAGTCTAGGCTTTGCACATCACCACTGGAAGGGGGAAAGTGAACGTAGCTTTCAGAAATAACAAACAAAACAGGAAGATCTACCTTCTCGAAAATAAACTTGAATAAAGGGCAATATCATGAAGTTAAAAAATTAAGTATACATTTTTTCATAGTAAATCGATCATGCCTCTTGTTCAGTGGATGTCATTTTTGACAAAACCCAATTTTTGTTCTCGGCCACCTTTTCTATGACTCATACGGGTGATAGTAGCTCTTATAATTATTGTTGTGGTTGTTGTTGTTGTTGTTCTCTCGAAGAAGAAATAGAACAAGAAGAAGAAGAAGAAGAAGAAGAAGAAGAAGAAGAAGAAGAAGAAGAAGAAGACACAGAAAGAGACAAAAAGATATTGCAATGCTCTATATTCATTAAGACCCCCAAAACACAATGGTGCAACCCTATGTTTAGAAGCCGCGTCTTTTTGGCTGACCTAGGGAGTCGTAAACATACCGACGGCAAGACGGACGGTGCCATGAAAGTGCTGTCGGACAGCGCTCTTTATAGATGATACCGGAGATATTCAGCTGATTGAAGTTCCGAAGCTTCTTATCACACGCATTGCGATAGATAACACGGAGAAGCATGTGTCTTTTAGTCGGAACAACCGGTGTTGGCAAGACTTTACTTTTAAAGAGACTACAGCATATCCTTTATTACACGTCGCCAAAATCATAATGCTCACGTACCACTACCATGGCTCTCTTTTGGTAGCCCCATGGTATATACATGGAGCTATTAGCTCCATGTTATTTAGCTCTCGTAACATAACTTAACATAACATAACATGATTGTTGTACAGGAGCTTGTTTATGAGGCCCCAGTAACCCAGTTTGTAGGTTACAGTGGTCTTCACCGTGTAGCTAACCGCAGGCGACTGTGCTGCTAGTATCTGAAGTAGTGCGCGCCCTCTGTGTCACTAGGATAGTATCCTAGTAGTGCGATACCGTTAGAGCCCCGTATCTGTCTTGGCCATGGATCTGCAGTGTAAGTGTTAATGTTAACAAAATGCTCTAAACATGGAGATACCGGGCTAGGCTGTTAGCTACCGGCATAGGCAGCAGGTTGGTGAATGTTTGGAGCTATTTATTTATTTATTTATTTATTATCTATTCAGGTAAACCAACTGGCATAAAGCCTATTTACGGGTAGTCTCGTTACCAGACCTCGTCGCTTCGCCACTGCAAACTGAGCCGCTGGCGGTAGGACATGGCGAGTCGCGGAGCGACGAGCTTCGAGTCGCGAAGCGACGAGGGTCTGGTGACTACCACTGCATTCCACTGTGATGACGCATCAGGACGGGCGGAGAACCAAATTTAAATATGACCCTTGACCTACTTGAATATTCAATCCGAAAAACCAAGACAAATGCATGTGTTTTTCAATATGCGATAGTCAACATCGAGCTCGTCGCAAATGTCCGGGGCAAATGTACTCTGTGGACAATGACCATGCTGAAACTCCCGTGAAAATATACGGAGAGCATGTGAAGACAACAGCCAACAGACTTCCCGTACCCAGTTGGCAAGTTTACGAAGACGTCATTCCCCCCCCCCCCCCCCCCCCCCCCCCCCCCCCGTAGAAAAGCTGCAATTGCTTCAATTTGCTCGTCTTTCAGGTATTCTATGGCTAATTTTTCTTTGCCACAATCGATTGCTTTCCTAAGTTCGGCTGTCGGCCCCATTTACGCCAGTTGAATTTACGCACGTCCGCGTACTGTGAATGCCCAGTGCGTCGTTTGGGGAATCCGAGGGAATCCTTTTATGTATGTCATATCATTGCGTAGTTGAGCTTATTGACGTTGTCAGTCATAGAAGTTCCTCATAGTTGTTGGTAGATATTTTTACAAGCCCCTCCTTCTATTGAATATGCATCAAAGTTTGCCTGTTGTCGTGGTTGTCGATTGAGCCATGTGATTGGTGGGTATAAATATCTTGGAATGCGGAAGTCAGTAGTCTCCAGACCCCGTCGCCCAGCCAGTGGAAAAATTACTTCATGTTCCTACCGCCAGCGGCGCACTTTGCACTGGCGAAGCGACGCGGTCTGGAAGCGAGACTAATTTACGGGCACCTTAGGAGAATATATAAAAACAAACACATAAAAGATAAAAAACTATAATAAGCAATAACAAATAAAAAGTGACATCATAATCAAAACAAACACAAACAAATGCAACAATGCAGGACAACTAGCAAAAGCATGCACTCTACAGCACATGCCGAAAGGTGGAAGTAGAACTAAATACATGTAAATCAATGTGGTTACACATCTGAAAATGGGAGAATGTAAACTCAGATTACTCAGATTACTTCTAGAGGTGTTGACGTGGAAAGTATAGTTATTATGTAGCTGTCTGCTTGATACATTAAAAGATATTTTGTACAAAATGGATGGACAATTATACAAAATGGATAGACAGTTATAGTGTGCATTGACCAGTTTATAAACAAAAGTAGCGTCAAAAAATTTACGCCTCCTCACCATATTCAAACACATCTGCGAAGTAAGAAGAATACCAAGATCTTTAACACTATGAACACAAAATTGCGACTCAACAGCAACATTGTAATTGCAGGTGATCAGTTTCTCTTCGTCAATAAATGTAATAATATTGCATTTCCCGACATTAAGCTTTATTTTCCACACATTGCACCATTTGTAAACATCAATGTCCATTTGAAGGGAAATACAATCACATTGTGTTCTAATTATGTGGTAAATTTTGGCATTGTCACCATACATTGAGCACAATGATGATGACAATGGATAATATCTAGCATGTTATTGACGTACAGAATGAACAAACGTTGCCCAATTAGTGAACCTTGAGGTACACCTGATGTGACATCATATGGTGATGACATGTGACCATTAATAACTACACATTGTGTTTTATTTTGGAGGTACGATGTAAGCCAAGATATAACATTGCCAGAGAAACCATATGCAATCAGTTATTGTGACAGTAAAGTATGTGACACAGTATTGAAAGCTTTACTGAAATCTGTATATATGCTATCGCCTGTAATTTTGCATCCAGAGCTATTTGATGTATGATTTTGCGACATATTTTCTCAGAAATATGTGAAATTTGTATAAATCCTAAGAAAAATTTATTAGTTTATTTACATGACGACTATTCTTATACTTCATTCCACCCTCAAATTAAATTGGCTGAGTTTCTTTGATTCAGTTATGTATGAGGTTTAAAGATATCTTGTCAAGGCGTTAGATAAAAAATGGACTCAGACTTCAACATTTTGTTCATTTTGCGAAATCAAAGCAAGTACTTCTTATATTGGTGCAAACTCTATGAAATATTCTGATATCAAAGATGTTTGCTACTTTACAATGACAATTTATGAGGTTGCTATTCTAAATTATAAAACATCAAGAAAATCTAAAAACTTCTACACGTAATTATGACTACGTATACAAGTGTTGTTCACCGTTCCCAACGTCTGTGCTACATGTACATGCGTCTGGTTGTCACGTGACAAAGAAGCAACGTGTAGTGATGGAACGTATTTACTGAACCTCTCTAAGGTCTCCAAAAATTGTTGTTAGATTTCCTTGACAGCATGATTACATTGTTCAAACAAGGGTTCATTTTCTGAAGTCAACGAAGCACCTGCAACAATACCAACAGTAAGTAGCATTTACCTAGACTCTTGTTTTACTTCATGTATATACAGTCCCTCCACAGCGGCAGCATAGTTAAATGCCTTCATCTTCTCAGATACATGTCATTATGAAATGTTTCAAAACAAATAAATTCATTAATGCAATTGGTTTATAATAATAATGAATTCATTCCTTGAGTAACTCCATCTCAAGTTTTGTGGAGGGTCTATGGTTTTCTACCATACAAGAGTGTTCCATAGCTCTGATGAATTTCAAGTACATCTTGCCAAAATAGTATTTTGAGAGGTCCATGGTTCATGGAAGCATTACAAAGTATAAAATTGCTTTAGTAGCTCACATTTGGTATACCAATGTGAGGTTATCGTATAAGCTGAAGTTGGTGGCGTCTGTATGTATGTATGTATGTATGTACGTATAGTATGTCCGTCAGCATCAAAAACTCATGAACCACTGCACTTTTCAGCTTGGTATTTGGTGTGTTGATGCACCCTGAGCTATAGATGGGATTTTGTTCAAATGAAGTCTGCATTGCTAAAATTATGCAAATGAGCTTAAAAATGTGGAAATGGTCAAGGATTAATAACTCAAGAAGCGCTGTTTTGATTGCTTTGAAAATTTATGTGCAAGTACCTTAGGTAAACCTTAAACAGTTTTATGAATATCGTGAAGATATCTTGAATTTTTTAGTTTTGCTTAATTTTTTGGTAATTCTTCTCTGAAACCGCCAGCACAGTTGCTGTCAAATTTGGGTTGGATGTTTGCACAGGTGTTACTCTTCTTATTTGTTGAAATTATGACAAAATTGGAAAAATTACTGTCTTCGGGCAATTTTTTTATCATTTTTGGTCAAAAAATCATAAAAAATATTTTCCTTTTAAAGCCCCTTGACAGACAGCTTTTATATTTGGTGTACAGATGTCCAGGGATGACAGTAGATATGTGGAAGTTGTCCTGAAATATACAAATTTGCATTTTTAAGACAATTTTGTCATTTTTGGTCAAGAAAACTTGTTCTCAAAATTACTTGTCTGATATCTTTGTAATTTGGTACAAAAGTCTGAAGGGATGTTATTAGATAAATTTTCTGCTCAACGTGTTGGGAAACCCCCAAATTTTTATATTTTAGGTAATTTTCTCAGTTTGTGACCTTAAATGACCTACAACCCAGGATATGTTATGAGACAGTTTCGAAGGCTGTGAACATAATTTTGTCATATTTAATATTTGGTTGACATTTGCTTATGTATGTAGGATCTGCTTGTCCCATTGCTATAGAAGTTGATATGCATGTTCCGAAAGATTACCTCCAGTACCTAAGTTGCAGACCTTATTTGCTTTTGTCATTCTTGTTTTCTTGTTTAAATATTTCTTGAATGGACCAATTCAAACCAAATGTGAGCACACTGTCCTTGACGGTATTGTGTTTATTTATGAAATCAGAAAAATTATTGTACTTTCATACATGCAGAATAGCCAGTTGGCAATATAAATAATTTCAATTGTTGAATATTGGGGAAATCGTAGTTATGATGTGTGTATTTTCACTTTCAGGTCGGAACAAATCTTGTAAATGTCAACATTGGAAAGAAAAATGATGTTACAATCCGAGAGCTAGGAGGTTGTATGGGACCAATTTGGCACAATTATTACAAAGACTGTTCAGTCTTAATGGTAGGTTATCAAATAAAATACTATTAGTATTTATTATCAATCACAAGTTACATTTATCGTCATACTTTTTAGGTAAGTATATAGCTCTGTTTTGGGTTACAGGATTGTTACTAGATATGACTGGCTGCAGCTGACCGCATGCGACATCAAACACTGCTGCTTGCAATGAGGACAAATTTTGTCAGTATAGCATGTGTGGCTGCTGTCGCAGCTTGCAGTCTGAGCTGCTAAATAATGTCCTTTCCAGTGTACATTGTAACATTAGCAGTCACCAGTATTAAATTGTATTTTTGTTCCTACTTGCATGCAGAGATTTTGAGAAAATGAAATCAGAATTTGCAGATTAATGTGTATTTTTGCAGATTTATGAAAAAACAATTATGTCATTTGCAAAGCATCCCAATTACAATACAGAAGTCATGAAAGAAGTTTTAATGTTTTATAAAATCTTTAGTGTCGGTAACTTTAATGCTGTATTCACTCATTATTTAACATAATTTGAGGACATCATATTATTTGTTAGATCAGAAATGATTTTAATGTGGAGACTCATTTGTAGGTGATACAAAAATGACTTCATCAGTTCAAATATTGCTGTCAAAAGAGAAATAAAAAATATTAGTGTATTCTCCATCAGTACATTATAATTGTAACATTTGTCAAGGGTATACCTTTGTATGTGAACTGCTAATGTCAGTCACAAAGTACTCTATTTTGTGTCTTTCTTTACTACTTTTCTCACTATGTCTTTTTTCAAAGTTCATGATTGACATGGCCAATCCCTGTCAAGTTGCATCATCTTGTATTCAGTTGCTGACAGTGTTATCCCATGAACAACTGCAGAATGTCTCTGTTCTCCTACTTCTCAACAAAGTGTAAGTATGAGAGTTTTACTTTCTGTTGATGCAATTTCAATCAGCAAAGAAGTAACATGCAAGTGTGAATTTGAAATCATATGTTATATCAATGTACATAACCAGTAACCTATGAATATGTTGTGTTTGATATCTTACGACTTTTTATTTTGGGAGACACATTGAAGTTTTTCACTTTTTTGAGCATTTATACTTTAGAGTTATGCAAGCATATCTTTTTTGTTCATAGGGAAGTGGATATCAATGTAAATTGATCTAACTGCTGCCCTGTGTTTGATTTATTGCATCATTTTTGTTAAAACTTTCATAAGTTGCTCTCTCTGCTACTTTTGCCAAAGTTCAGACATTTATCCGAGATTCACAGGTGGCATTTTGAAAATGACTGCACATTTTAATTAACTGTTCCTTCGTTTCTTTCCTTGATTAACCAAGTGACTCACCATGTGCCATGAACCGTAATGAACTGGACTCACTACTGCGGATGAGAGAGATAATTTCACACGCCAAACAGACAATAACTGTACTAGAGATAAGTGCCAGACGAGGACAGGGCTTACCAGAATTGGTGAAATGGTTAAATGAGAACCATCAACCAGAATCTTCATAGAATTTTGAGATACTAGTCTGGTGTTGTGTGGATGTGCCCAAAATTGTAAATACATGGTGCATATTGTTAAACAGGGTCAACAAATGATGTGTTTGGTACACAGTCTGCAAGAACTGTCAGATTTAGGAATTTCTAGTTTGATTTATCCCCACTAAAGTCTCTTTCTGCTCTTGCATGCCGTACCTGGTATATGTGATACATCAGGCTTGTAGCAAACTTTGAATGAGATTGGTACTGATTGAAGTCTCTCACATAGAATATAGCTACCACCATTTACAGATACTAGAAGCATCTCACATAGTGTAGTTTAACCACTGTTTATTGATACTAGAAGCAGATTTTGTATTGATGGCACCACATTGCAAGTAATCTCCTTGTTTGACTCTATTCTCAGACAATCCTGACTAAAATCCTTGAATAGCCAACTCAGTATGTCTGTAATATGTTAGGTGATGATGTGTTTGTGTCCTTTAACAAACCCTCTCAAACTGAATTAACTTTGTTATTTTTATTTAGAGAAATAATGCAAAGACAGTGTTTATTCATTGAATTAATCAGTCATTGATACAAGTGGTACATAGTTCCAGTTTTTTCATAGTTATAACTGCAATGATTTTTTTTAACTTCACTGAATTAATCAATCTTTGAAATAACTGCGATGGTGTTTTTTATTTTGTTGAATCAATCAGTTATCTAATGCTGGGTGGCACATTGCAGAAAGTCAGTGTTTTCTCTGCATGTTCATTGAAAGGGGCACTTAGTGCCCCATTCATCAAATTAGGGGGTAGTGTTGATGTTGCTTTTGCCTTCCAATAAAGCCCTTCCCCAATATCATTACGATTGCCACCAAGTTCAGTATTGTTTATGTTATATACAACACCTGTCGACATCTGACATCATATTTGTCAGCTTGTGATATGCTCGGCTGCATTCAATCTTCTATTGACTGTCACCCACAGATTTCCTTGACTTAGAATTTGACATATTTGTTTCCTTGGACACAATAAAATATGCGGCTATCAAACGATTGTGTTTCATACGTTTTAGATTGATTGTCACAGCAGCGTGCCTATATACAAAGCTAAAACTGGAATTTTCCTTAATTCCAGCATTGATACAGTGTTTCAAACTTTACTGCTATCAAACTTTACTGCTATCAAAACATGAACATAAAATTCTACTAGTATTTCTGGTGACTGAACCACAACTACGTTGTTGGCTGAATGACAGGCGATACTTTGTCTTTCCGAGGGAGTACTATGACTAGAAACTATGGTAAATTCACAGGTCACTACACTATGCGCTTGGGTTACCAATATATATATGGACGTCTTTGCTTTGCTGTGCTTTGTGCGTGAGTTCTGTGCTGTCTGTAACCTTTTAAGGGCAGATAATTGCTCAAAATGCCCAGTTGAGAGAAAACATTGTCATTAAGGTGGTTGGAAAGGCTAGAGCGTGAGTTATAAATTTCAACAAAACTATTAAAATATAAAAGTAGTCAACACTCTCTGTGGAATAAAAAAACTAGACATTTGGGCACAAAGGCATTGCAGAGTTATAGCCTGTTAAAACTTCTGAAAAACTGACCAAATAAGAAGAAGTTGGGGAGTCCTTAGTGTATTAACTATGGTAGAGGTCCCCTAGCTTTTAATAAAATGTTTGAAAAGGGAAAGTCATTATTTGCTGTTTTTCAGGAAAGTTTGACAAGGCGGTGCTGGCATTCAGAGTGAGTGACTGCTATTGTAAATGCATTTTTAGATTCTTTGAGTGTCAAAGAGGTGTCAAAAGTGAGATTAACCAAAAAAACTGCTCTATGACTTCAAAAGAGGGGTGCAAATATGGCTTGTTTTCAACATTTTTGACAGAATACAGTTTTCCTACATAATTGTATACCAATTTAATCCAACTTTGAAATGAGATATGGACATGGAATTTTTACAGCCTATTAACAAGGTTACAGATAAGATTTGTACGGCACAATTTTCCTGTATTTGAAGTACTTTTTGAAACATCACATTTTGAAATTTGAAAGAAGTTTTAATAATTTTTTGATATATAAACCCATGTAAAATCATAAAAACAAATTTTATTTACAAATCCTGCCGTACAAATCTTACAATAAATAGTGTCCACATAATTATAACTAATTTGGTAATATTAATACTATCCAATTATTATTAAATTCAAAAATGTAAAAAAAATATGAAAAATTAAAGTTTAATATTTACTGGTGTCATATTTCAAATCATGGCTGCAAATATACATTTTTTATACTCTTTGGAGAAAATATTAACTAAGGGAGTTATCCTGAAAATTTGAACTAAATATCTTGATTCTAACACTTGAAACTTGACATTAACTCTGAGAAAAGAATTGGTGCAAAAATAGCCTTTCCAACCACCTTAACAAAAGTGGTAGTCCTCAGTCCCTAGTTCTTGCATAATGCTCATCAGTTCTTTGTTCTCTTAGAAAGTGATGTCCAGTTATTATTATCAATTTGTTCAGTGATAAACCTGATAAAAATCCTGTCCCATCAATGATGCTTTCAGACTCATTGTGTAATATTATCATTGGCAGCTATGTACAACTTTAGACTGGTCTGTAAATTGTGTTTGGTTGCTGTACAAAAGATGCTTTTTGTCTTTGACTTTACATGGAGGAATTGTTGCAGATATTTTACGGGAATGATTTTTGGCAGCACAGATCAAAATAGTAGATCTGTTGCTAAATATAGCACCATGCCGTTTTTAACTGTTGACAGAAATTCAGAAACATTTCTTTTCTTTTTTCACCTTCATTTACCAGAGTAGTCTGTGCATGAGATCCTTGTAAATGTTATTTGCTTGGGTTTTCATCTTGACACAGCTAGTTACAAAGAGCCATGTACCTATTCTTGTGTGTTATATTTCTGAGACTCTAGTGAAAGATCTCTGACAAGTATTTATTTTTACAATTTATAGTTAATGATCAGGTACTGTATTGTCATTTAGGAATCAGCCATATTTTCATTGTTAAATGAGTGGTATGATAGATAGCTTCTATTTGAATGAAAATATGGCAACAATTACAACAGGGGTATCATGAAGTATTTTATGTTATTAAAATTCAGTGCAATGTGACCGATAGTTCAACATACAAAACATGCCAATGAAGAGCTGTTAAAATATTACGTCAGAAAGGCAAGAACCCTTTGACAAGTTTTTCAAGTACATGTATGGCATTGTTCATGGTACTGAAAATTACAATTTGTAGCTATCTTTGCATGGAGGAGACAAAACTAGCCATGCAAACATTCAAACAACACAGCCTTCTATCTCTTTAGTTTCTGTAATGTACTGGGAAACAGGTACTGGTCTTAATTTTCAACTTGTTACACTGTCACTGGAGATCATTGTAACATGAATAAAATAAATTTGTTGTATTTTGTTGCTCATGTCCTGTATATATTGTACAACACATATGTATTTTTATGAATATTAAAACATCAAACATATCAAAAACGCTGTGTGTTATGAGATGTTATTGCCATTATCATAGAGTGGGATAAAATCAAACAAAATAGTAACGCCATTCCTGTTGACGGTGTCCATCTCCTAAAGGTTGTCACTCTGCAGTTTCTTCAATTTTCTGACCCATAACCTTCACATAACACTTAGTACAAACATTAATGCATTTGAAAAGTATGAAGCGATATAGGCATGCTGGAATTCAAGTCTTGTTCATCTTTTTACACAAATCCATGTCTTGAAAATTTCAAAATAATATACTTTGTGTTTGAACTCATGCATATTCATATAGACATTCCGTACAGCTTTTAACTGCAGAGATTTTCATACCGAGTTGTATAATAAGCAATAGAATAATAGGAATAATAAGTAGTAGAATTTTAGATTACCAGGTTTACAACTTCAAAGTAGTAAAGTAGCCTAAAGTAAAGGACCTACTTCTGATAGATAGTTTATAGACACCTAAATGCCATAGATGCAATAGACACTTTTTATTACACCTCATCCATGCTGTGATGGGTGTTAAGAACAAGAGTTATCCAATAATTTGACATAGGGACTCTGGGATGTAGACTTTTCGGTAGCCAAGCAATTACGATGGATTGTGTTGGGTATCTGTAAATTTTCATGGCTAGCTTGTGTCAATTTCACCTATAAAGTTTCAGGATCTGTCCATGGGATCTGCAAAGTACAGTATGCTGTACATCCATACTATCAAGGTAGAATCTGCCTCAACAACAGTAAAAACAACTTTTACAATAAATTTGGTCTACCATGTGTCTGGACTCATTTTGTAGCTCTTGACTACATAAAGTTTCACTGAAAAACGGATACTATTTTGCCAATTAGAGTTAACACAGGGTTGGTGGCCATTTTGAATTTCAGGAGCCAGTGAATATTGGGTAATTTGTTTCCCAGGTACAAAATTTTGTATGGTGACCCCTAAGTTTTATTCATGATTTTGAAAGGTAATGGTTTCAAGTTTCCTTGAAGAAAGTTTGGGCAAAGTTTGTCTTTAAATTTCAAGGAACTCCCATAAAGTATTCTATTGTTCAGAGCATTGTTGTCAAAGCAAGCGCTTGTCTTCACAAGACAGTCTTCATATACGGTATGTCCCAGTGATTTGTGGAGAGCCTCAGATATCTTGTAACACATACTACACACAGAATGGTACTATTTGTATAGTTTTATTGAATTTATCATCTCAAGTTATGAACTTCCATGATATTGTAAATATTTATATTGTAACATGATTACATTGGAAACTTTGCTGCTAAAATACACGGTTTTTTTACATTATTCACAGGGATATGTCACTATCTGTTTCATTTGATTATAAACATGGTCATTACTTTAGCTGAAACAGAATGACAAGAAATAATGACTGAAGATGGCTACTTTGGAAAGTTAAGTATCAGTATTTCAGGCTATGGAAGCAAACCAAAATATTGCATTAATTCATCACATTGCTGTGCTGGAATCCAAAGTTGCTTTAAGAGTGCATACTCAATAAATCCTAAAATCATTCCGGCACCAATGTCGCTAATGTGGTGCCTCCCTAGAAACAACCTTGACATGCACACTCCTAGCGACCAAACTGTCAGAAGTATATATGAAAATGGTGATGAGAAAGTCATTTCAGAGATGAAAAATGCAAGTAACATGCAAGCTCTTGAGCTGTGACCAGATGGAAATGAAAAGTGGTCAACTGATACTGTAGCAAACATGTCCATTTTGTTGCTGTTTGGTCTTGGTCTTCTCACCAATGCTTTGATGGCTGCCGTTAATACCAAATCAATGACCAATCCTGTAGTAACAATACAAAATCTCATTCATCTTTTCAAATATGATTCGAGATTACATGAGAAGTTAAAATCATGCTCTGTTATAAATCAAATAAATTTTGTGTACATACTTAATCTAAGCAATACCCCCACCCACCCACACACACACACACACACTGCAGGCTGGTATACACGAGATTTGGGTAAAATGCTTGGAATGTAACATAAGCTGCTAGGTGGTAGCTATATGGTGCTAACTGGAGATGGCAAACTGTACCCAAACCGAATGTACTTGCCTGCAAAGGCAGTTAATTGTATCAACATTTATGTTTATGGCATAAAAAGTTGTTTCCTCCATGGTTTCTAGCACAAAAAAGGAGAAAGAATAAAAATTTGAGTGATTGTCAAAGAACAGAAATTTAGCACCAGTGACCAGTGTTGATGTGAAGGATACATAAACATGAATGCTTGGCTTTGGTAGTGGAAGCAACATGGATGATAAAAGATAGCAACATTGTTTTGGCAAAGTGGAAACAAAATACTCATCCTAAACATTTACACTACTCTTGCAATTAAATGTAGATGTCTCTAATCAATGAAGTAGTTCTAAGGGTGATTTATCCTGCAATCTGTCTATTTAGCTTCTATGCTACTTGAGAGGCCAGTTTTACTTTTAGCACTGATAAAACAGCTTTTTAACTTGGCTGGAATGAGCTCTTGTCCAATCAGAATTACACATTGGTGTAACTGACACGCTAGTTATAATACCCCGGTATAGCATAGTTCATGTTTGCCACCCAACAAAAATTATTTCCTTTCATAAGTTGTCTTAAGTTTATATTATAGTTTCATCCCCACTATACTTTTGGAGACCAAAAGTGTATAAAGGTTTCATGAAAGAGTGCATACGCCATAAACCCTAAATATGTCACTGATATGGTGTCTCCCTAGAAAGTGCCTAGAAATTGTCCGTAGTTTCAGCCCCCAAACTTGGGGGATGGGGGACTACGTATTGGTCATAGTGATTTCTTTATATGCTATTCTCAATAAAAAAATCGAATGTTGTCAGTTAGACCACAGTCGCTTCTGAACCGATACATGACTGCGGTTGTGGTATTTTTCTAATGCATACCACAGCAGCGGCTGTCATGTATCAGTTCACAAGCAACTGTGGGCTAGACCCTAGCTGCAATATTAAATTTTAGCCCATGGGCCCTGCGCGAGCTTTATCTTGCGTGTTGGCTGTGTAGCGCCTACAATTATTGCAGCTAGGTTAGACACCGTACCTTCCATTTAAATTACAGCATACTACTACTTACACTCATCGTCATGGTCTGTGTTTGAGCGCACATACTACACCATATATTCATGATATTGATGATTGTAACAAGACACTTTCTTGTAGCATATTTTCCACTGAGGACTGTTGAGTCCCCCCCCCCCCCCCCGCGCCCTCCTCCGTGACGATGGCCTTACCTAGAAGCAGATTCATTGCAATTTCTCGATTCGATTTCGCAACCCCGGCAGCGTAGACATAAATAAACGGTGATGCCAACCAGGGTATGCCATGCCCACTGATTTCCAGCAATTTCATTAGTGGACGAAGAAATCCATACTTTGAGTCTGTATTAGCACATATGCTTAGGGATTCGGTCCACAACACATCCAGTTGGAGGAGGCTATTACATTCCGGTTTCAGCTGGTCATCATCTCGCACTGTGGTGTATCCGCTGGGACTCGATTGCAGTTTATGTTTTGAACGCCTTATTGTTTGCGTTGTCATTGTGAATTTCGCTCAGGACAGGTAATATTCAAAATATCATTGAACTAAACACGGACGTCCATGAACAAAATATATACAGTTTAGGGATACAGGGAATTCGTAGGAACAGAACGGAAGGTAGAAGTAGAACAAGGTGTAGGTCGATGTGTATGCCTCTCGGTCTCCCTACTGTAGCGCCAACTACGTCCATCATTAGTAATTTTCTCATATGAGCACCTTATCTTACTGGTCATTGTCATTTGTCTAATTGCTTATTGTCTGATTGATTATGACAATTCTATACTACATATACTGAGTTTGTATTTCATCCGGGTTGCGATTCCTTTCTATCGAGCTCTGCTCCGTAAAAAGGAAGCTCAACCCGGATGAAATACAAACTCGACATTAGTGATATCAATGTTTCATAATTACGATATTTTTTAAAATAGTTACGAAAATAATATCATATTTTTAGACTGTTCATTTTCAGTTCGCCTGTACACCTACCTACGTCTTACACAACTCATACACGTACAACGATTTAGTGGAGTACTGCTTTGCAGCAAGGAAGCTCAACCCTGATGAAATACAAACTAGGTATTAGTGATATCAATGTTTCATAATTAAGACTTATTATTTTTAATTATTACGAAAAAAATAATATTTTAAGACTATTCATAAAAATAAAATGAAAATTACAGGCATGAAAAAATACAGGCATGAAATCAAAATTGCAGGTACCAAAAATTACAGGTATAAATGAGGTATGAAATAAAAAATTACACCTGTACTAGTCCTGAGGCTTCATAATATATATTTATTAAACACAAACAAATGAGGAAGTTACTCAACGAAACCAAAACAGTGTTTCGAAGTAATAATACGAAAAAGAAATAAATTCATACAAAAAACCAAATCAAATTATGATTACATTTCTGATAGGCGTTCCATTCTCAATGTCATACATGTAGATATGTACTATGCTAGAGGAATTGATATGCTAGTATTTTTCATTATGAATTCACATTTGTTTAGCATATCATAGAATGTGTCGTTATATTTTGCACCTGCAGCAAACAAGAGATTTCTTTGGCTGGTGTAACATTTGCAAGAAATGATAAAATGTTGTTCATCTTCTACACATTTACTATCGCAAAGTTCGCAGATTCTTTCATGTACCGGAATTTTATTGTGACGTCCTGTTTCAACTTTTAATGAATGGTTACTTAATCTAAATTTGACAAGACTGTCTCGGAGATCAATATTATTGATAGTAGTAATGTAATTTTCAAGCTCGATACTTTGTTTAAATATTCTGTATGTTCTCAATTTATTTTTTGCATCTTTATTCGTTCTTTTATCATCTTGGATTTCTCTTTCCCACAGTTCATCGTATGTGCCTTTAAGTTTGCCATAAATTTTGGTCGATTCAGACCTAGTGATAATTTGATCGGAATTAACAAGTTGCATTTCCCCGATATTAGTACAGATTGACTCAATCTTACAATACCACTTGCTTTTCAGAATTTTGTTACTAGCAGTAACAAGGAATGCTTCCTTTAACAGACAGTGTTCACTATTATTAAGTCTATTAAAGTATTTGATCATCTGTTTTTGAATGAAAATTTCGATGGGATAACGACCGAGTTCGCTGTATGTTGCAAGTTTTGATGTGTTTCTTGAAATTCCCAATAAGAACCGGCAAAAGCTGAGGTGAACGTCTTCTGATTTGGAGGTACACTCGTGTCCCCATATCTCACAACCATACACAAAAGTGGGTCTGATAAGTTTATCAAATAATGATTGTGCTAATGGGACATTTAGATTTCTACAAATTTTTTCTTTTAAAAGGTACACTGCTTTCATACCCTTTTTCTTAAGATTTTCCTGTCCTATTTAAATTTTCCATTTGCACTTAAATAAAGCCCCCATTCAATTACCAGATTTATCTAATATCAATATTATGTATTTGATAAAATATTCAATGGAAAACAAAAGAATGACAAACTGTTAATGAGCTATTGACACATTTGCTAATGCGAGAACCTGGGATTGAGAAGGGCGCCTTTGACCAAACCAAGGTAGTTAAATTGTTTGACTATTTAAGCTCCCTACCCCCAATAAATAATACGTGATTATCCAAATATCTGTTAGACTTATTAAATATCATAATATTTGATTTATCCGTGTTGACCGTTAAGTGCCATTTTGTAGTGTACATGGCTAATTTGTCCAAACAATTTTGTAGTTTCTTTTTGGACTTTGACAGAATGACGATGTCGTCAATGTAGAGAAGACAGCTGATGCTAGTCTTATCAAGGGTCACACTTATCATTATCAAAGATATTTGGAAGGTCATTAATGAACTGGTTGAAGAGTGTTGGACTTAGGTTACATCCCTGTTTTACCCCTACGGTAGATTGAAATTGTTTGGTTAGACCCCCGTTAGTTTTAATCTTGTACGTCATATTGCTATAGGGCCTACATGGTTTTATAATATTATACATTTTGCCTGTTATATTGTTTCTCAAGAGTTAGCCAATTGTTGTTCAGTCAGTTTCTTGTTTTAATCAGGTATTCTGTCAATCTATGATTTAAAAAGGGATATAGTCGTCGGAACTGCGCTCAAAGGTCGTATGGGACCCATACGACCCATGGCAACAATGTATCCAAGGCACAATAGTGATTGATGACAGTTAAAACATGTCTGTCATAATCTATCATCGTATAATTTAAATGTTGCAGCTATGATGATGAGGTGCATCTTGATATCGTGCACGAAATACATTGTTTGTAAACAAGAAACTCGCACAGGCGCAGTTCCGACGACTATATCCCTTTAATATACCGGCGAAATTGACCTGTTACTCTCACGATTTCGCCGGCTACTTTTTCGGAAAATTTGAATTCTTTCATAGCTAAAATATTGTTTACCTTCTGAAATGATACGGACAAGTTTAACAAGCTGTGTAATCAAACTTTTCAACGGCTTTTAAGTGAAACAAAATTTAGAAGACGAGCGACTACTACGATCGCCTTGTATTACGATGCAGCACGGTCTTGCGTATACTGCCTCAATAAAAATCGGATTGCCACGGACGATTCTATTGGCTACCTGATTGCTGATTCCTATGTGGTGACCTATATATACGCCAATGAAATCGTGCATACTACACCTGTCGGCCGTTGGGTTAGCTCAACTCAAAATGGTCGATGAACAAATGAAGACGGAAGCGATCGCAAGGTCAAGCTTCGCTGTACGATCTTTGGTTTTGCAGTGGACCAAGAAACAAAAGAAGGATAATTACGTGGATTTAACCTGTTTTCGAAGGCAATGACCTGATGTTTTTCTCACGAAAAAACTTCCCGATTACAGTTCGAATTTTAGTAGGCCGACGTGCGTTGCACTGCGGTTGGCGTAAATGTGAAGGTATATATATAAGGGGAGAACCATTTGATTTTGGGGGGGTATGGAGGAAATGGGTATGGGAGCAAATTTTTTTTTTCCTGTCACAGTGACAGCAATTTTTTTTCTACTGTTAGAGCTGCATCAATTTTTTTTTCAAATGGAGTAGCAATGCAAATTTTTTTTCTTTGTCATCAAGTTTGTGATGCGTTGTATATAAGGGAGCCGTCATTATTTACGGCCTGAAACTCAGAAATTTCGAGTGACACCCCCCCCCCCCCGTCAGCCATGATGAATTTGAGTAACTCCCCTCTCTAACTCTGAAATTTTGACTGATCCCCCCCACTTTAAGTTGAATAAAAATACATGTATTTGTAAAATTTACAAAATACAGCAACAGTAGAAACCTTTGAAATCCTGATGTACTCTGCTAGACTATCATCAGTTATCTCATGATGGTTCAAAAAGGTGAACCCATCAAAATGAAATTGCAAGTCACAATAAAATAAAGATATAAAAGCTCACGCAGTATCTAACCATATAGTATATTGTTTAATTTGGATGGGTATTATGACAGGGTTTTCACTAGGATATCTGACCGGGCAGAATTTGAAAGTACAGGGGGAGAACACGCGAGAGGTTTAGGGGGAAAGTGTCACAGGGGCTTTCCGCTATCTTGCATGGAAATTTTTAAGATATTAATGTGTGCAATGGTGCAGTCTGGTGCAATCTGAGAGGTGTTTTTTAATTTTTTTACTAAGTGAAACTGTTAGAACACCCCAAGGGGGAGAGCACGAAATTGAAAATTGGAAATTTTGGGAAATTGATGTGTTTAATGGTGCAATCTGAGAGGAGTTTCAGGTTATTTTGCACTCGGTAAAACTGTTTGAAAATGACATTGAGCACTGCATATTTTTTTTACATTTTATGCATGATCAGTGTTTGTGTCACAATATTCAACAACCAAACAATGACAATACAATTTGTGAAAAACAGTTCTGTTTGCCAGAGACTGAAGATGAATATACAGGAACGGAAAATCTGTGACCTTCTTGTGTCATTTCTCCAGCTGCCAGCTTCTAATGAAAAGCATGAATATATATGGTATGTTTAACTGTCAAAATGGTCATTGAACTGAGGCAAATTAAAACATGTTTCTGTGATAATAAAGGATGAATTCACAACAGTTCAGTTTTGTCCTAGATCCTGTGAAAATTTTGAGAAATTGATGTGCGCCACGGTGCAGTGTAGTGCAATCCGATAGGTATTTTAAATTTGTCTTTTACCAGTAAAACTGTTAGAAGACCCAAGGGGGGGAGAGCACGAGAGGGGTACCCCCCTCTCGCATTGAAAATTTTGAGAAATGTATGTGTGCAATGGTGTAATCTGAGATGTGTTTCAATTCATTTCGCAAAAAAAAATTGAGTAACCCCGCCCCCCCTTCTTCCTCTCCACATTTTAAGTAACGCCCCCCTGAAAATTTCAATTTTTTTAGTGACCCCTCCCTTGTACTTCATTATATTTGTTGTTCCTCAATTTTTCATTGTCAACTTGTACATCTTCCTAATATATTTATATTGAGAGAATAATATATTGATTTTAACACTAGTTTATTGACTCCTGTCTTGTTTTTAAAATTTTCACAATTTACAGAAGTCAAAAAGTCCCCTTTAGATAGTGCCTATGCCATTGAGATATTGCAACAGAAATCCTGAAATATGATTTCTTGGGTCAGAAAAGGGAAGAGAAACATTAAGTGCACTGAGGTGTAAAGTAGACCTATGTAGTGCATGCTTATATCATAAGTGCTGGAAAAAAACATAAGAATTGCTTGTGGTAAAACCATTTGCGCCGCCTATAGCGGCGCGCCGGCAAAGAATACATGAGAATAGGGTTTCCAAATTTTGCTAATTTCTGGTGTATTGTGACAATTTTTTTTTCACTTCTGTCTGTTATGACATTTTTTTTCTCAGGCCATGACAGGATCAATTTTTTTTCTTCTATCTCACCTGGCGACAATTTTTTTTTTCTCAAAATCCTCCATACCCCCTCCCCCGAAATCAAATGGTGTTCCCCTAACCAGCTGGACGTATGATATGTACTGCCTTCGGTCTAGCCACGCCAATAATTGGCGTGGCTAGACCGAAAAGCAGTACATATCATACGTCCAGCTGGTTATGATATACCTTCACATTTACGCCTACCGCAGTGCAATGCACGTCCGCCTGAATAAGAATGTCGCCCAGAGTGGTTTAAAATAAGATCAGACCTCTAAATTCACTTCAAAACGATCGTCAGGTTAAATCCAAATGTGAGCTTCTGAACGTACAAATTTTCATATCCCATATCAAGGTTCTTACTTTGCATACCCATATAGTCAAATAACCCTGAGGGTCTTTGATTCTATTTGCGAAATATGGTAATGATTGTCAGTTTTTATCATTATTCGTTATATAAATTATCCTTTTTACCTCCCAAGTGGTATAAAATTCTTCATCTACAGATTTCCATACCAAACATCAGGGTTCTTAATTTTCAGCATAGTACATTAATGAAAAGTTTCTCATTTACTGTGCTTAAAATATGAGTGTTTCATCCAGGATGGCATCAACAAGGGGATTTTGCCCCTTTACCAGAAAATTTCGGGGGCATTTCACCAGTTCATGTGTTCTACTTGTACCTCTAAGGTGTGACTGGCACCATTTCATGGGGGGGGGGGGGAGTGGTCCCCCTTGACAAATTAATTGGGGTGCCAACATTTCAACAGAGGGGGAATCCCCTATCCCCCTGTCTAGATGAAACACTGTATAATATCATCTACAATATCAATTTTATATCCTTAATAATGGTGAATTATTATAGTTTACCTCCTAAAAGCATAAAGGCTCTAAAGACTTCAGTTTTCTTTGTTCAAAATATCGTCAACATTACCACATTTTATCATTTTTAATTATGAATTATCATATTTAGGCCTAATCTCCCAGGAAAATGGCTTTTATGATATGACCATAAATTGCTCTGGAACACTGCTGACAATTCTCCTAAAAATACTAGAAATTCAAGTGACTGTGAACTGTAAAAAGTGAATTTTAGCTCATTTTTTCAGGGTTTTCGGCCTTCGGCCGGGAGGGGCCTCCCGGACCCTACCCCGACGACGACCGCTTTGTCATGCCAGCTGCAAGCCGCCTACTTTTCCATTCTGGCCCCTACTTCAAACCCCTGTATACTAGTGAATAATTTTCCTAAACAGCTTGAAATAGCGATTCCTCTATAATTTGAAGGGTTTGTTTTTGAGCCTGATTTATATTGGGACAATTAGACTAATAAGCTACTAATAAGCTACCACATAGTCCCAGTGTCTGCAGGTGTAACGTAGCGGTCAAATTCCTAACTGTCGGGATACAAGGTGCAATCAATTTCCCCTGCAACCCCCTCCCCCACCAATCCCGTAAAAACACTGATTAGTGTATTATCACATGATTACGTTCACCTGCCATGGAACGCTGCCCTGCTGGGACGCGTACATTTGAGGCATGGTAACCTGGAGAAAGTTACCCGCAAACAAACGAACAATATTTTAAACATGGCGCATTGCTGAACACAACACCATCTATCCGCTGTCAAAATATTTTCCGTCGAAATGAGTGCTAAAACTCTCCGTCAGTTCTCCTCAGGGAGACCCAAACCCCCTTCCCGATCCGTTTCATCATCACATTATCAAAGGAAAACTCCACCTATTAGGTAAGTGTGACAGCAAAGATCTAAGTTTTGTTTGAGTAGCGACGTCGGTGACAAATGTAAAATCTGTTTGAACGGGTTCACAGACAGTGGCTTGTTGGTAGGTACACAGCATGCAGCAGACGGCCCTAACCATTTCACACAGGCGTATGTGGACTGGGTAGTTTTAGTGGGTTTCTTGACGTTTTGGCACCAAGTCGTTTCGGTACCGCGACTTAACACGTCTCAGCACCGCTCTATTTATCCACGGTCCCTCCACAAAGCCGTGATTTACCACAGGCTACCTCGGGTAACTAGTGCTAGAACGTAATGTACGTTACACGTTACGCATCAAAGCACTAAAAAAGTATATTTCAACATTCACGTACTTACTTGTGTCTTTGTGAGAACATGGAGGTAGTAGTCTCTACTACCTCCATGGTGAGAACATGGCAGAACACCGTAAGAAAAAAATCATATCATTATTCATTTTCAAATCTGTGATACAAGTTTAATTATCGATGGTAATAGCCGCTGATACGGCAAAAGATTGAAAACAGTGCCGAAACAGTATTGCAAAATCACACAAAATGCACTTAAAGTACTGGTCAGAACGTAAAGGTCACGCTTACGAATATGACGGGTCAGTCAATTAATAATTAGTTTGAAAAAAAATCGAAACAGGGATGCCGAGACCTCTTGGGTTGCGGTGCCGAAACGACTCAGGGCCTGAAATTAAGAGGCCGAAACGACTTGGGCCCAATCTACCAGTTACCATTTTAGTGTAGAGTTATGCTACATTACAACGTTCTGATACGTAGACTATCTGTGTGTGGATTGTCACATGTCACAATGTAGCATAACTAAAACTACCCACATGATCCAGTCCACAGGGTCCAAACACTTTGCACCAAAACCACTTTGCCCCCACACAACTTCATCCAAAAACCATTTCGTACCAAAACCACCTCGTCCTAAGTACCATCTCGTCCAACTTAACTTCGCCCCAAGTTCCCACTTGTACTAACACCACTTCAACAGTGTATGCAATATGTACCATCAAAATACTACCCGTCCTGAAACAACAATGTATCACAGCGTTGTTTTTACCTGCAACTTTGCAGCATTAAATTGTCAGGACATTTTTGCCACCACAAACCATTTATTCTTGCACAAAACCACAAACGGTAGAGCTAGAAAAAAGACAAATGCAAACTACAATGCTTCAACTCGGGTGCGTTGCGGGGAATAGCTCTTGTCATTTATTTGAAATGTGTACATTTTCAAGACTTTACCTGTAGTCCTGAATGTGATGAAAACTTCTATGGCAGTGATTGGTTATTTTCGGCTTTACCGGTTGACAACAGTTTGGGGTGAAGTGGCATTGTTTTGGGGGTGAAATGATTTTGGGGCAAAGAGGTTTTGGTATGAGGTTGTTTTGGTGCGAAGTGGTTTTGGTGTGAAATGGTATGGGACGAGATGGTATGGTGTGATGTGTCTGGGAACCCCAGTCCACATACACCTGTGCCATTTCATACCAAAACCCACTTCGTCCCACACCACTTACCCATAACGTTGCCAGACTCTTCGCACCAAAGCCAAGTTGCACCACACCACCATGTCCCATACCATTTCACACCAAAACCATCTCATTCTTCATACCCAAACCCAGTCCTACTATTATTGCTCATCAACTACCCGTCAGGAAATTAACCTTCCCAATAACTGTAATCAGTTGATATCTCAACACCAAAGACTACTTCAATCAATAAAAAGCTACAAAGAAAGAATCTGTTTTATTAACAATGCCTAAGTCCTGTTTCAGAGCCATCATCAACATATGATTGGAGTGCTATTACAGGCAGGGCACACTGTCTTGTCGCTGGTTATAGTCACCTTGGCCCCAGTACCCTAGTCACTTCGGTCTGGTCACTCTTTTCCTGTTACATGACAACATTTTAAATATATCATGCAACTTGCCAGGGAGAATTGACGGTGTTTCTGTGAGAAAATCTGCTTGCTTCTAACAGTAATGTAGCCATTTTGATATGCTAAATTCAGGCACCACAGTCTAGTGCCTGTGTGTATTAAGGTGGTTGGAAAGGCTAGAGCGTCAGTTATAAATTTCAACAAAACTATTAAAATATAAAAGTAGTCAACATTCTCTGTGGAATAAAAAAAACTAGACATTTGGGCACAAAGGCATTGCAGAGTTATAGCCTGTTAAAACTTCTGAAAAACTGACCAAATAAGAAGAAGTTGGGGAGTCCTTAGTGTATTAACTATGGTAGAGGTCCCCTAGCTTTTAATAAAATGTTTGAAAAGGGAAAGTCATTATTTGCTGTTTTTCAGGAAAGTTTGACAAGGCGGTGCTGGCATTCAGAGTGAGTGACTGCTATTGTAAATGCATTTTTACATTCTTTGAGTGTCAAAGAGGTGTCAAAAGTGAGATTAACCAAAAAAACTGCTCTTTGACTTCAAAAGAGGGGTGCAAATATGGCTTGTTTTCAACATTTTTGACAGAATAACAGTTTTCCTACATAATTGTATACCAATTTAATCCAACTTTGAAATGAGATATGGACATGGAATTTTTACAGCCTATTAACAAGGTTACAGATAAGATTTGTAAGGCACAATTTTCCTGTATTTGAAGTACTTTTTGAAAAATCACATTTTGAAATTTTAAAGAATTTTTAATAATTTTTTGATATATAAACCCATGTAAAATCATAAAACAAATTTTATTTATAAATCCTGCCGTACAAATCTTACAATAAATAGTGTCAACATATTTATAACTAATTTGGTAATATTAATACTATCCAATTATTATTAAATTCAAATATGTAAAAAAAATATGAAAATTAAATTTTAATATTTACTGGTGTCATATTTCAAAATCATGGCTGCAAATATACAATTTTTATATTCTTTGGAGAAATATTAACTAAGGGAGTTATCCTGAAAATTTGAACTAAATATCTTGATTCTAACACTTGAAATTTGACATTAACTCTGAGAAAAGAATTGGTGCAAAAATAGCCTTTCCAACCACCTTAATAAAGTGACGATGATTTGCCTTCTACAAGAATAAAATACATCTGCCTTTTAGCCATGGGGAATTTTGGCACATTGTGTGTTCTCTGCATTACCGGCTTCTACTAAAGCCCTTAGGTAGGTGGGGGTTGAAGTGACTAGGGTAGAGGTTTCAAGGTGACCCGGGCTGACGAGGTTAATCCTCTTTCTCCTAAGTTGTAGTAATTTCTATGGCTTGTCTATGGAGCCTGGTAGAAAGAGAATTAAATACGGTCAGGGGTGGAGATGACTAGAAGCTGTTCAGATGGTGAATACAATCAACGTGCGTGTTGCTACTCGTTCGAAAATCAACATATTTGGGGTCTGGGACTAGTTCAGGAAAAGGACACACACAAGCACGAAATGCCGTTCAACAATAAATAAGGGCAGTGTGTTACCGGCGTTATACGGCTGTGATGGAGGCAGTATAACGCCGGGAATACACAGACCTGTACGCAGGGCTTGGGTAATGTTGTATCAAAATCTCAGCTTAATCGGATTTATGAATGAAAGTATACCTGTAAACATTTGCACATCTCCTGGATGACGAGTCGCTTTACTCATGAAATGAAACTAATCCACATAAATAAAACACAAAATCGCGATGAAAATCATGCAATTTGTTACAATAATTTTGATCCATCCACATCAATGAAAAATAAGAAGAAGACTGTTCATGTGATAAATATATAATCCCATGGTATTTTTCTCTGTTTGACATCATCGTATATGAGTGTTTTTCGCGAAGCCGTAAAACACTCGTATACGATGATGTCAAACAGAGAAAAATACCATGGGATTATATATAAATATCATTATTTTAAATTGTGTACAGCAGTATATTCGACTTCTTAATATCTGGTAGAGAATAAATTCAAACTTTTATCGCTTTTTGACATTTCACTTTCTGTCCACCTTTCCATTGTGCATCCTGGCGATCACATTTCACGGTACATGTAACACCATCTTTCAAAAGGACACAATATGATATACATCAGAAAGAAACACACTCTCCCTGCAATGGCTCTTGTATTATTGCTCTTGTTAACGACAAGTCTTAGTTGCACTAGCCAAATCAGGCACCTGCTAAGAAGGTTGCACCTAGGACAGGCAATTCAGAAATGCTGACCTTAGACTTGCTCTGTGCATGTGTGGTTCTGAGAGCAATATATTGCACCAGAGAACTAGATAACTTTGCATTCCCTGGGCCTGTACTGTACTGGATTATGTACTGGTACATGAAAGTGCCTGGTACTGCAAACAGTTTAGTTGATGGGAAATGAACAGTAGGGTGTTCAGGTCAGTGTTCCATTGATTAACAGGTTAAGTTTCTGTCACTGTTTAGGAATGAGCACTATCCCAATACCCCCTTTCTTCTGTCATCCCGGTCGCACTTCACAACATTTTTACATGTGATGGCTGACAAGGTTTATTGACTACATTCCCAATCCATCCACAGCCCTTGTAAAAAATGAATCTTCACATCATGTGTAAATTAGATCATAAAGTAATTTTGTGATAAATAATTTGTGAGAAATATGTATCCTCTCCAATCTCATCAAAGTCCAATGTAGAAATGGCCTACATGTCTCATTCAACAAACAGCTGAACACAAAACAGCAAAGAACAAGCAAAGGTTGAAATGCCACCATCTCTACGACTGAGTTCAATAAGGTCAGGTATTACTGTACTTACAGTCAGTACCTTCTTAACAGTTTTTATATTTTTCATATCATTTAAGCCGTAACTTGTGACTATTGTCTCCTCACAGAAATCATCAGGTCAGAAGTGCTACCAATGGAAGAAGTGCAACCAAATCCAAACGTGACAGTACTGTTGAGAATGATGACAGTGACACTGAACAAAGTGTAGTGATGATAGACGTTCCATCAGCTGGGGATACAAGTCAAGAGACAGCATCAAACAGGATAACTTCTGAAATCAATCCTCAAATGATTGTGAGTGTTGAAATCATTTTTTTTAAATTGAAAAATTCATTGTTTAAGCCATTTATTTATGCAATATGTACCCACTCCCAGCCCATAATGGACGCAAGGAATCTTTGCACAACACAATGTATGAGGCAAAGCTGAGCACATCATGCAGTTTCAAAGTTTACTTGATTCCATTATTGGCTGGAAAAGCATACATTATTGCTATTATTTTAGAGGTTTGGGCAATGCCAGGGAATTTGAAAATATAGAAAACACCTGGGGCCCCAACACTAGATAATTGGATACATTATCAATGATCATCTTGTGATTGTATAACAAAATTCACCTGCATTGACAAGGCTGTAATTACAATGGTCAGTAATTTTCATTATATACATTGTCTTCATAGATGTATGGACTACATCTTTCTATTTTTGCTTCATCCTGGAGTATTTTGCTATCTATCCACAAAGTAAATAATACACTTTTGTAGACGTGACATTGGCTAGTGGTGAAAAAAAAAACACCCACAAAAACATGCTTTGTCATTGTTAACCAACCTCAATATTGTGTACATCAAGATTAATTATCACTTCAGACATGAAAAAATGTTGTTGATGTACCAGTATGGTAAATATTGAAGAAACCATATTTGATATAAATTGCATTTTTTTTCTGAAAAGGGGTTGAAAGACTTAAAACTAGAGCTAGTGTTATACAATATTTGCTAACCTTCAATGCAAAACAGAATAGAAATATCTAAGAATATATATAAGTTGATATTTGGTGTCAGAACATGTTCAATGAGTGAAAAAGGGTATAAAAAATTATCATTGATGAGGAAGATGGTGAAGTACATGTAATAACTTTCTAGTGTAATGTTAAAAGAGGTTTTCATGTTTTTGATCTACAGTTGCAACACTCTGGAGAAAATACTTATGATAGAATCTATGAGGTAGATTTACATGCATCCAAAATAGCACAAATAAATAACCTTACTAAGGTAAGTTAATTTTTTCAATCTTTGCTTCCCTGCCCCTCAACAAATTGTTGGTGATATGGCAAACTTATGTAAATCTTTGGTATCATTGAAAGGAGATCACATGTGCTTCCTCTTTCTAAGAGTGCAATATTTTATGAAAGAAATAATGTAAAGACGGTTAGAAGTACTGTATATAATACAATGTGTATGGTAGTAGTAGGTGAATCAAATTTCTTTTCATGCATACTGTACAATGTCAAGTGCATGTAAATCTTTCAAGATCTATCAGCATTGATATGTTGGTCAGAAATTGAATAATGAAACTGAGGTATGATTTTTTCCCTGGATGATATCATTGACAAATGAAATGAAAATGTTACATTCCATAGATTACAATAGTCTTTGTCTACCAGTTACAGTATTATCAAACAAATGAATACTTTAAAATGAGTTTGTTTATCCTTTTATCCTCTACTGTGAAGTTTCTCAAATTGCACCATATTCTACTCTATTTGTAGTTTGCCAAAGTGAGGATATTGGATTTGTCTTGTAATTACATCAAGAACATTGAAAACCTGAACTTGAATACAGTAAGTACCAGGCTGTTTGAGCTTATTTATGCTGTTGCTGTTGTCACCTGTTGCTGTCATTTGCCACAGAAAACGATCTTGTTGTCACAATGCAGTAAATGTCATATTTCTAGGACCAGTAATCTCAGTTTATGAATTTAACCATGCACATTGAAGTCACAGATGTAATAAACAAATAGTTTTGGTATTTTGGATTGAGCATTGTGCCCTTCTCTCTTGCAAGTATGTAAGTTAATTGTGTCATTTGACCCTACTTTGCTATCACTTTGTGAGAGTTTATCAGGTACACGTTTCAGTGATTCTAATGTGTCATAGACTGGATACCAAAGTAAAGTGCTAATATTGCAACAGGCAAAACTTCTTAAAATTTGTGTATTTCATTCATTTTTGAATATCAATAGGTGTTCAAAGAATTATTTACAAGGGACCTTGAACAATATACTCCATGCTATGTACAGTTTACAATGTATGAAATACATTAGTTATGAAGTAATAAAGTGTGATGTCAGAACTATTATGCACTAATTGAAAGTCACTTTAATGACTTCTAAAGAAGGAGAAGTTCAGCCATTTTTGTTGTGAATCAAGAACATTGCTATGCACAGAATAAGATTGTCAAACCTGAAAACATAAGGTTTTGTATAGTTGTATTGTGTTTAGAAGATGCCAAATATTCACAACACATAGTTATTCCTTTAGCTTTTTGTCACTCTTTAGATCTGCGGGAGCTGAAACTGTATGGTAATCAAATTACTGAAATAAAAAATCTTGAAGGGTAAGTTCATTTTGTTTCCATTTAACTTATTGAGATGTTTTGTTAATGTGCACATTTTAGGAGCATATTTATGTGTTACAGTTGGTGGTATGGCTTTTGACCATAAATAAAGATAAAAAAATGGAGTGTTACACTCACAAAAGAACTTCCATTGTGTTATTAATAAATTAGGAGGTCCATAATTTAGGTCATACTCTGAATATTCATACACAACTATATAAAAGAGTATTCTTTGCCGAAAACGCTAAACTCTAAAACTGTTACCACGTCAACAGCTATAACCATGAGCAGCCCATATTCTTCATCCATTAAATAATTCTGTTAGCTCATCAAAATATCCACCATGTGAAGACATCATATTACAATTTCATGTCAGAGAATTTCAAAGCAGGTATTGACAAAACTGATTATTCTATTTACGACTATTTATTTGAGTTCAATGATGCATATTATCTATTTCAATCATCAGGTGCAAAGAAATGTGTAATCTTTTATTGCAACACAACAAGATTAGATCAATAGGTGAGTCACTTTACACTTCAGGAGAATTTACATTAAAGTGAATTTCCTTTTCATACAGATGTTTAGGTTTCAGTTCAACTTGTATAAGTGATTGTGTTTTATTGTGAATATGAAATGGAAATCCAATGTATGACACATTATGTGCAAAAAAAGATGATGACAAGAAACACCTCAATGGTATTTGAAGACTCTTTTTATAAAAGTTATTCCCAAAGTTTGAAACCTATTCCTAGATTTCATGTATTCTGTATTATTGCCAAGTACTATTATTTCATTTGTTTGAAACTTTACCCATTAGTTATTTGGATTAGCCAGTCAATTGTCAATACCAATGCTTCTCTGTTCTGGTTGGTAGTATACCGTCACTGTTTTTAATTTTATTCATCTCAGTTTTGAATTGAGCATTTCACATTGACATGGAACCCTTATCTCCACAGGGAAAGGTCTTTCAAATCTAAGGAAATTGAAGATGTTGAGGCTTGATAATAATCAGATATGTAAAGTGGAATCCAGAGAGTTAGCAGTCTGTGGTCAGCTCACCTTCTTAGACATCAGCAACAATAGAATTGATAACCTTGTGGTAAGTACCCATAAATGGTTTAATCATTCACGTAATACCATTTTCTATTACTGTTGATGTGCTGGTAATTAATCATATTAAGGTAAGTTCTGTTATTGGGCCTCTGAGAACCATGTTAGACTCAAGACGTGAAAATGTGATTGTTACTAATATTTTCTAAGGTCTTCAGTGCTACAGATATGAATGGCACAATTAGGTGTGCATGCCCCAGACCATGTCAAAACTTTAAATGTTTCATGTACCGGTACTTCAAACAATAGCCTTTTTGTCCAATTCAATTCATCTTATTTGGGTTCATTCAATCAGTCAGTATAACATTTTATGGTAGCCCGGGAGCCTGTTATTTAACAATAGTTTGTTTATGATCAATCATTTGATGATTCAACAGTGTAGTATTTTCACATTTGTAATTAGTGAAGGTTTGCAGTGTATGCATCAATGATTCAGTGTGTCTGCAAGAATCATGTACTTATGTAAAGCTACTGAATTTGCAGTCACACATTTTCAATTGCAAGTATTGAATGGATGTACTACTAAAACATATCAAGATCGTACTTGCTTTGTCAAGATTCTGGGACATGCCCACTGTTTCTGAGTGACTTCAATGTTTGTAGTTGGACTGAGGTTGTATCTTGCAATATTATTCATCAAAACTGTTTTCAAAATATTTTGTATTTTACTCTAAAATGTATTTATTTTGTTAGTAAGTCAAAGAAGCTACAGAATCTGATATTTTCTCTCTACACTGTCACAGAGTTTGAACTGTCTCCAGTGTTTGGAGGAACTCTATGCCTCAGAGAACAGACTTCAAAGAGTTACTGACCTCAGTAGATGTAAGAAGGTATGTGTTGACTGGTTGTTCTGTTGGCCAAAGGTGCATGTTACATTTCTGGGATGGTATCAGATTTAAATTCTAAGATATCTAGATGACTTTATAAATCAAAGATTATCTGTGATAAACTGACATGCTGGTGCTCAATTAACAATCAGCTGCTGAGATAAGTATGCACTTGATATCTGCCAGTGCATGCATACAGTATGGCAAATTAAAAACTGAATGTATGGAAGCTTCTTTTGACTTGATATTTAAAATCTATATTATGAAATTTGAGCTAGTCTGAAGATCAAAACTAGCCATGAGTTGGGAGAATGCAGAGACATTGATTAACTTGTCTCTAGTGCCTGAAATCTGACCTCATGTCTTTGTCTTTAAAGGTTATTCACCAGCTACTGAATATTTGAATATATGATTGCAATTACATTTGAGTGTACCGGGGATATTTCCCAGAAATGTAACATGTGCCACAGTAAGTGAGACTACCCACAATTCCCCTTGATTTGTGTGCTCAGACATTATTTGCTAAAGGCTTCTTCAATTTTATCAGTTTCTGAACAATTTGAAACTTAAAATTTAATTTTAGAATTATTGGTTAAAACTATGGTCCAAAATTATTGATTATGTTTAAAGTTCAGGAGTAAATTGCATAAGAATGCTACGTTTGAAGGTGCTAAAAATTGTACACTTGTCAAGGTAAAGTTATCAGCAACTAAGATGGTCTCATCATACCACCTGTCAGACATGCAAATTTCCTTTGTTACAAACATTCAAAAAAATCAATACCCTTTCTTTTGCCAACACAGATGCAACTTATTCCCTTAGTTTCCTTGAAAATATTGCATATGGCTGTCAAAAAACTATGTTGACAAAATCACAAAATTGCTATCTCCTCCGCGGAAAAGGGGTTGATCTTCTCATTATTCACAGTGAGAAATTAGAGAATTATGATTATCAAAACTATGGTCCCAGAATTTCGAAATATGGACCAAGCTGTTCTGTGTACAGAAGAAATTTGCTTCAGTTCAGTGAGTGATCTCCGTGTGTACGGATCATGGAGAATTGTGGGTAGCCTCACTTACTGTGTGTGCCAGTGCTGTCATCTTTAAGACTTCATAAGGTCAATGTACCGTCATATGGAAATGATGCACGGGGTAGTCCAGCTACTGTTTGTTTGACTTTTCAGATTCAGTGATGTTTTCTTCACAGATTTAGTAAAAAAGTACCAGATCATTTGATATCATTACAACAATATTTTGCAAGGATAACACTTTAGAGATCTTGAATGGGATTCATATTGTTGTTGGATTTCATCAAGTGGCTGTCATTTTTGCAATAATTTCCCAAGGGCTCGTGTGATTTCAGGAAAAGGACCTAGTATAAAGATATAAAATACACTCATGATCAGCCTCACAATCAAGATGTTTGACAAGTTTGTCTGTCCTGAATTTTTTCTGACATGTAGGGTAAATATCCTCTCCATTTTTGCTCCTCAAAATAGCTAGAGATACTATTCATGCATGTTACAGTAGTGTTCAACTGCAGTATAGAATTTTCTGACTCATGTGACCCATTTCTTTGATTTCTTCCATTGTAGCTTCAGGAAGTTGATCTGTCAAACAACAAATTAACAGATATATCAGGACTGAAAGGGCTTCCTAATATTACAGTGAGTAAATGAACTTTTCTAAGATTCAATGGTAAAATTGAAATTAACTTTTCTAATATTCAATGGTAAAATTGAAATGAACTTTTCTAATATTCAATGGTAAAATTGAAATGAACTTTTCTAATATTCAATGGTAAAATGAAATGTACTTTTCTAATATTCAATGGTAAAATTGAAATGTACTTTTCTAATATTCAATGGTAAAATTGAAATGTACTTTTCTAATATTCAATGGTAAAATTGAAATGTACTTTTCTAATATTCAATGGTAAAATTGAAATGTACTTTTCTAATATTCAATGGTAAAATTGAAATGTACTTTTCTAATATTCAATGGTAAAATTGAAATGTACTTTTTCTAATATTTAATGGTAAAATTGAAATGAACTTAAGAAGATGCTGTGAAACAGCTGTCAAGTGTACTGACAAACTTTATTCGTCAGTCACAATGGAATGTAGGTTTATAATTTGATTTCTTGAATTTTCCTATTTCCAATCAAACCTAACTTCAAAGTCAAGTATGCAATGAATTTACAGTATTAGAATAGAGATCAATATGTTTTGTGCAAAAGGGCATTATATCACTGACCAATAATCCTTAGAAATCACAACCTAGTCACCAACTTTGGTTCAAATGCTATTTCATTATATATGATGGTTTTAAATAAAACAGGTGGATATGCTATTGTATGTTTTAATTTTTCAATTATTTCAATAATTCCTAATTCATGACTCAATAATATAACTTTATGCATTGTTCACAAATCAGTTTGTATGGAAACATTGGTTGAGTTTTCATTCAATTTTTGGATTAACTTTACAGTAACATCAAAATAATCTCTTTGCAGACTCTGAATTTAAGCAATAATTGTCTTTCAAATGAAAGTGTCAAAGCTGTCGGTAAACTTAAGTAAGTGACTATTTATAGATCATATTTCTTTCTGTCTGTCTTTCACAATATATTGGTAGTCACTGTTGCATGTTCATGTGCCATTGGTGACACAGCTGTGATCATACAATAATACACATTTTTGCATTGCACTGAACTGTCAGGATCAAAATCAATGTAGTTAGTACCAGGTAACCATCAAATTGTCTCTAGACTTCATTGTCAGATGAGGATGTTATGACTGTTTGTTCTGTTCAAAAGACGAATGTTTTGCACTGTCATATACCATTAGCAAACAGCTATTGATCATAACTATCAGGCAAACCATATGATGAAGTATCCTTTCTATTGTGAATCAACAGAAATTAAGAATCTTATCACAAAGCCCTCAGTTTCCTCATTCATGAAGGAATTTCTTACCACTGTTAGTTGTCGCTCGAACTGTAACTTCCCTGGTCCAATTAAAGGAAATGATATGAAGAACTCTTTTCAAACTTTTTGAGACCAGTCATTGTTGACCACTTTAAATGCATTTTTTGACACAGATTTTTTTTATCATTTTTTTTAATTACTTTTTCATGTTTACAGGTCATTGGAAGATTTGAATATCGCACATAATCAGATAGAATTGTTAGAGCCATTTATTTCAGCTATGCCATCCTTGCAAACACTCAATGTTATCAGTAATAGGATAAAACACTGGAAAGAGATTGTGAGTATTCAGAAAATGATATGCTGGTAGTCTAAATATTGTGTCTTTTTATTACTGTTTGGTTTTTTAAACATAAACCTTTTCAAGAAAAGGTGTACAATTCATCATTTTTGGAAATGTAACATTGTATTTTGAAGGGACATTTATGATTTGGTAAATCCTGTTTATAGATTCTACAATCTCAGTAGAGATTTGGATCAGTCCTCCGCTAGTCTTTGAATAGAGTGATACATCTAGAAAATTACCAAACCTTTGTTAGTATTGTGCCAAGATATTTCATTGCGGTATTTCTATGGTTGTATCAGTTGTACTGTAAGTATCATAGAATAATAAGATGTAAAAAATGTATTGTATATGTATGTTTTCCAGTGTTGTTTATCCAAGATGGCTACCCTGGTCGAATTGTTTGTCTCCAGCAATCCATTTGCAGCAGAAGGGGGAGAGAAACAGAGGTGAAATAACAAATCGATAATAAACTTCACAGAAACTGAACAGCTATAAAACATCATAGACTGTGATTTTTAGCGATACACGGTATTTAATTTGACAGCATGTTTTCCAACCAACTGACTGGTTGATTTGTATGTGCAATTTACACCATTGCCGTACAGTAAGGACACCAGCAACAGAAAACTGAATAATTCAAACATAGTAAACAACCACACATGTTTCTTCTTACAGTATTTGCTAGCAAGACTGCCACCCTGTAGCCTCACATCTTTTAAAACATTTATTCAAAATGCTCAAATTTTTGTGTGAGATGATATTTGTGTTATTCTAAGGCATTGGTACTTGGTAAATGTGCCGTGTGAGAGTCAGATATGTGTGATATATTGAACCTACTTTTGAAGTCAAATACCTGTCAGCTCTGTATTGTCAACAAATGAAGCAAATCTAAGATATTTGTTGTGGTACTAGTTACATAGTGACATTTAATCTGACACACAACAAAGGTACTGAGAAGTTTCACACATGTGAAGATTGTATGCTTCCTTTTCAAGGTTTAGTAGCAATATCTTTAGATGATTTTTTTTACTAACGTTTCTCATTCTACTCCCATAGCATGTTGAAACACTAACCTTTTAGCTTGTCAGTACCGCATCTATACAGTGCCATGTAAAATGCACTTTTATTGTTTACATTGAATTCCAGTCCAGAATAGAATTCACTTGTTAACAATAACAATGCAGTCTACACATGTACAGACTAAGTTGACAAGCTTACCCTGTGTATCTCACCTTACTTTGGGAAGTAGAACAAGAAACTGTAATGACATTTCAAACAAACTTGTGAAAAACATCATCAAAAGTGACAGCTACCAGTCTTTTAATTAAGGAACTATGTTTTGCATTCATCAGATTTTGTGAGTGACACTGACAGCCTTCAAAGCCATGCTACATATTTACATGATTTTCCTTCTGTGTTTTATACATACAGCTACCATCATGAGCTGCATCAGCTGTTACCAAGGCTAGAGATCTTAGATGGAGCCCTTATGAAGAGACTTCAACAGAAGTCAGCACCAGTAATGAGACCCATGTCTGTGTCTACAGGTACTCATTATTATACTTATATCTGTCTTGAAAAAGCAAAACAAAAATCAGAATTGGTCTCAAGTTTGTTGTTTATCAAAAAATCATCTGTGTCAAGAGATGAAATACCTGAACAGAGTTCGCGTTTACGCAAAAATCGTGTGTATTTACGCATTGAAATTGACTCTCTACGCAATTTTTTCATCGTTATGCGTTTTCTATACGCAAAGGATAACACCGAAGCACTCCCCACGACTGAGCTTAGGCGACAACCAGACGAAATTTGTTGCAACACATTTCTGTCAATCACTCATTTTGTGTGGAAAGTTTCGAATTCTCTGGGCGTTGTCTGAAAAATCGACATCGTAGTCCACACGTTATCACGTTAGGCACGTTATCATGTCAGCTGTGCCTATGAATTACGTTGCTAATTTTCAGGCGAGCGCGATAGTTTCTGAAAGTGAGTGATTGACAGAAATGTTGCGACAAATTATATAAATGCAACCGTGCACGATCATCGCGTCTCGCTGTTCCCAAATTTTGATCAAGCACACATGCAGCATGGCGTCGAAGCAGACAAATCTGTTTTAATTTCTTTCAACTTTGCTCTACGAGTCCGTGAAAAAAATGATTCATTGGTAGAGCTCGTCGGAATCCCGATAAATTTTGAACACTGCAGAAGTGTCTTGATGGTAACTGGTCTTTCAGGCACCAAGTCGTTTCGGCCCAAGTCGTTTCGGCCTCTCAATTTCCGGTCCAAAGTCACTTCGGCACCGCAACCCAAGACGTTTCGGCATCTGTGTTTCGATTTTTTTTTCAAACTATTTCGTAATTGACTGATCCGTCCTATTCGTAAGCGTGACCTTTGCGTTCTGACCAGTAAGTTCCAGTACTTTATGTGCATTTTGTGTGAATTTTGCCGTGCTGTTTCCTCACCGCTTTCAAACTTTTTCCGTGTCGGCGACTATTGATATCGATAACTTGTGTCACAGATTTGAAAATGATATGAAGTTTTTTTCTTACGGTCTCTTCCCGTGTTCTCACAAAGATTAAGCATGTACGTGAATGTTAGTTGACACTATACTTTTTAGTACTTTGATTTGTAACATTACGCTCCAGCACTATTTCCCACAGGTAGCCTTCAGCGGTGTCGAAACGTCTTGGGTTGCGGTGCCGAAACGACTCAGACTTTGGGCCTGAAATTGGAAGGCCGAAACGTCTTGGTGCCGAAACGTCCAGAAACCGTCTGGATAGCTGCCATACTCTAACTTTTGGGTTGCCCGATGTGTTGTGACGGTTGCATGTATACCCTTCGCTGTTACGTTTCAACATTGTTCAAGTTGTTCGCAAACTGTTTTCATTAAAATAATGTTACATCGTACAACCCGAATATGTAGTGTAGGTTTATTCAACGGCACATTGTATTTTGCTGTCGTTTTTTTATCAATTGAGTGCGGAAGTGAAATTACGCACTCAAATCCAGCCATTACGCAATTTTAGCAGACTAATGCGTATGCCGTACGCGAGGAGAAAAAAGTCACCGCGAACACTGCTGAAGAACCAAAAGTGACATTATCAGAAAAACACTGATATGATGGAGTTGCTTTCCAGAACTTATATTGTTGATTTGATTTTACATTCATTGATAATATTGTAGAGGAGAGTTAATACCTCATCTTCTACTTTCAGAACATTTTGTAATCCAGCATCAGATGTAATTGGAATGTCTGTCTTTCTTCTTTACAGTTGTTAGTAGTAGACAGGTTGAGAATCAAATCAGATCTACAGTACAAGAGATGTTGACATTTGAAAGCTCTTTAGCATCAAGGTAAGCAGTCACTTGCAATAGTTCAATTACCATTTTGTATGAGCGCTTCAAAGATGGTAAAGTTTTAGGCAATATTCAATATTCAGTTTTGCCACATTGTCATGAAATAGACTGAGTTTGTGTCAGCAATGTTAGTTTTCTTGTCAATTTTAGCAAATACTAGCACACTTTGAGAATATTTGGTCCAATAGTCAATTTGATCTGATGTTCTCAGAAGGACAGTGACAACTCTCACTCAACTAACCCACATGTACCTTACTCTGAGATATTTAGTATTTGTAATGTGGCATGGCTTTGAGCCCTTATTTCTGTCAGGAAGACTCATATCCTACAACAGCAAATCATCAAGAAAAGAACTTTTTCCACTGTAAGTTAGTACATGCTCTATTGTAAGTGTGGCTATGAACTATGACATATTCTACGCCTTTTATAACAGTGTTTGGTTTTAAATAATTCATATTGTCATACTATGGTAGATTCATTTCTCTCAAGTGTTCCTACACAAGCCATGTATTCAAGAAATATGACATGTATCCACAGATCTCTGAGCTGGATCTCTTGTTGATTTGCCTTTGTCAGGATTACCTTCTCTGCATTCAATTACACATAGCTTTCAAGACACTTTGCAGTAGCTTATAAATCTAAATCAAGGGGCAGCAATATTAAACAACCACTGACAAACATTGTATGTTGCCCGTGAAATGATAGCATCAATAAATATATATGCTTTCAGGTTTGATAATGTGCGAATGTCAGTAAATTCCCTGCCTGCTGAACTTCCTAAGAAATCAGTGATGACATCATTTGATGGTGTTCCAATCCCTGGCACATCGGATGGAAGACCAGCTACAAGTAAATGCAGTGTGTAAGTGTCTCTCCATTATGTCCCCGTTTTCAGCCCAACCAGAACATGTTATTTTATGCAAATGATAGTAGTGAACAATGTATGCCATGGGAAAATTCTTTTTAAAAAAATATTGTACTTTGTTGAAATATTAGAAGCCAAGTTAGTGATTACACTGTTGTTCATTGGGTGGCTAAATTTTGATCAGTTCATCATATTACAATAGTAATGATCATTCTTGTTTCAATCAAATAACTGACTTGCATGGTACTCTGAGATATCACACACAATGATCAAATCCAAAGAAAGTCAAATGAAAGATGGTTTTCGTCCTTCAACTTTTGAATTCGTTTTACTGCAGACAGAAGCAATCCATTTATTATCTATCAAATGTTATTATCATAGTAAGTAATGCAAGTAAAGTTTGGAAAAAACTATCATTTTTTTAAAAAACTGTACATGTTTCTGATGATCAAGATAGATTTTTTGCTGGCAGTTATAAGTAAATCAGCAAACTTATTTTCACAGCTAACATTCATTTAAACACTTTGGTTTTACAAGAGTAAGTTTCATTTCATTGGAAAAGACAAAAGCAATCATTATTGTAGTATTGCATGTGTTATGACATAAAGTTATCACACATATAACTGACATGTATTCGAATATTATAATTCCATGAATTTCTTTGTCTTACCTACAGGAGGTCAAGAATCAGAGATGCTCAAGATTTCGCGTCACAAAATTTTTGAAGCAAACTTGAGTACAAATGTGCAATGAGAATTTTTTGTGTAAATATGTACATAGTAATGTTTTATATGCCCCTGGTCATTCAACTGCTGGTTACATTTGGCCAAGACAAGCAGAGATTCCCTTTTTATGTAAAGAGAGCAATGATGCCTATGGTGATGTAATAAGAAGTGGAATTGGGCAGCTTGTTGTCAAGATGGAGACAGTAACTTGTACTAGCATTTCCATAGTTTGCAAAAGTAATGTCTGATCAAAGCTGCTGATATACTAGTAGGTACTTCCTATCTGATCTTGTCCATGACACAGAAAATGAAACATCATTTACTCTTCCCAAGCACTTCTGATATTTATTTACTGTACACAAAGTTTCTCTCATCAAGTTGGCTAAATCAACAGTTGGATAACCATGCTGGTAGATGTAACTTAAGGATGAATTTTACCATCCATACCATTTTTATGTTGTACTTATCTTTATAACCTGTAAAAATTATTGATGTGAATATGAGTATAAAGCAATCAGACTTTGCTTTAGAAATGACCACATTGTTTGAACTTGGCTGTGGTTGTGTTATTTTGTTGAGAAAAGCCACCAATTATTGTGTTAATTGCCAGGTAAAGATATTACTACTGGACTTTGTAACAATCTACCGATTGTCTTGGATATATGTATGATGAAATGGACTTCAAATTTATCCTAAGTTAAATTTTAATTTCTACTGCCATAAGAGGTGACATTGTAATTGTGTTAATGTGTTGCCAATTTCTATATTACATACAAGTTTTAAGGCCAACAACTATAGGGTTTCACCACAGATTTTGTTCTGATTTCCAGGCATTCGGACAGTTTGTAACATCAAGGCTCAGTACATAAAAATTTAACCCATCAGTTGCCAATCATAAGATAGTTTACCAAGGAAACAACTCAGTTGCAATGGTTAAACCTCTGTTTGACTCTAATTTTATCTGTTGGAAACCTCCCTTGACTGTTTCCTTTGTGTTGCTGTAAGTAATTGTATTGTTTAAGATAAGCAGGTGCCGTATACAAATTTGATGTTCGCATGCCAAGTGCAAAGGCATGAGTGGTGCTAGCACCCCCTTGGAATGTGGAAGTATGATAATTTACAGTTATTCATGTTTAGTTTCCAACTGTTTATTATTTAGATGCTCATTGACGTCATTCACACTTATATAAGATAAGCATTGTATCCTTGAGTTGGAAAGAAGTTATAGTAATGACCAGTTGTTTCACACTATGTTAATGGGAATATTTTTATGTACTTTATCCAACAATAGCCAATGTCTTTGGTGATGAACATTGTACAACAAGATGACACACGCGATTGGCCAAAACTTAAGGGGCAGGTAAACAGCTAAAAACTGGAGGAGGAAGATGTAGCAAAACATCGACTTTTGTAGTTTTATGAGAAATAACTTTGCTTTGTTTCAATCATATAATTGACGTTTGTCTGTCCAGGTCTGAAGATTGCATGTGAATCCCTTTACAACATGAATGAAACATTCTGTATATTGGGTGTTTCACTATTGCCTTGGTAAATTGGTGAATACAAGGATGCTCAGAAATACAAATAATAATCTAATGCCTTTGTCACAGTTGGTTGGTCATCATATAGAAACTTGTAACACAATTTGCTGTGTAGATAGTTGTTCTATCAATGCTGGTTTTATTCTGAATAGCATAACAATCAGTGTTCAACAAACCATCTGTTGCCCTGCTTTTATGGTGAACTGTGTTATGTTTCAGTTTGCTGGAAACTATAAAATCATGATACACAATATCATAACATCCTTAAATTACCTGTGCCCGTGAAAACATGCCCAAGGTATACTTATCTTTGAGCCAATGGAAATATTTGGTATTTTGGTAACTATCAACAAAGTTGATATACTGGGTAGCAAAGGCCCCATTCAATATCCATCCATTGACTACATGGCTGAAGAAAACCTTACCCATGGTGAGCTGTCGTACAATTTCAGACCATTCTCATTTTTGGGGTGGAAGGTATTTTCATGTGTATTGACCTTTTAAAGCACCCCAGACAGGCATTGATTTCTACCAGAAGGGAGGTTTTGCCAAGTGTTCATCTGATGGCTGCCTTGATATATACTGTTTACAGTTTGAACTTGTCTCTCACCAGGGAGAGCATATTGTTTGTGTATGTCTTTGATATTGATTCAATCATGTAATGTCCATCAATGGTCTTTTTTTTATGACCATGTAGAAAAAATAACATTTTTGCACTGCTAGTTGACCAAAGCTTGTTGATTAGACACTTACAGTAAAGGAAAAGGCAGTTATTGATATTAAATATTGTTTTGAACACATCATGAGAAGTTTAAACTTGTATTAAACTCCATTTTAGAATACTGGAGGAAGGAGGCAGTTCAAAACAATTGTATAACTCAATGGAGTGACATTATTTGAACTAAAGTTGCTCATTTGAGTAAACAAAATGACCTGCTTCTCATTCAAAGAGGAAATGTGTATGTCAGGGGTTACAGCAAGGTGATATTTTTCCATTTACATAAGTTATTGATTGAGTTTCCGGCCAGACTGACCATTGCTGAAAAATCATTTCATTGTGTAATTAATGCCCTTTGTTTGAACGTTTTGTGTTGTGCCATTCAAAGCAAGGTTAATGCATATTTTCTAATTTCTTGACAAAATATCTGTGAATTGAAGTCTGAACCATTGTACAGTTTATGCACGCATGTTTTGAAATGTTTTTCTTTTGTTGTGAACATTTTAAAATTTATAAATATTATTATAATAAACAATATGTGAATTTAAATGGTTATGTCTATTGTAATAATATTGCATCAATGGAACAGTGTCACTTTGGATAGTGACAGATTCAAACATACCTGGACTAGTGATTTGATAGTTTAAGGATGGCACTGCCGCACAGTACAATAAATTACCACAATTCTCTTTGATTTGTATCCATGAAGGTTACTTTTCTAAAAACTTTTTCAGTTCTGCATGTAAGCACTAATGTTCAGCATCAGAATAATTGTTAAATAATATCCTGTAAAAGTACGTTTAGAAATTTCAGCAAAAGTTTCAAAATAACCATTAAACAACCATGGAAGTCATGTTCTGTAGGTACTACAAATGCCATACTTTTTAGGCAGCAAGTTATGACGAACTGAAGGGGTCATTCTCTGAGAAAACTTAGAATGCAAATTTCTTTTGTCATTTCCATTGGAAAAAATCAATATCCTTTTGTTTCAAAAACAGGTGCAACTGGTCTCCCTACTTTCAATCACATTATTCTGTATGGCTGAAGACACAATCAGTGGAAAATTTTACAAAAATGCTATCTCCTCTCTCAATCTTGCATAATTTTCCAAATCATTTAAAATGAGAATTGAGAAGAATGGTGTTCTTAAAAGTACGTTTTCAGAATTTTTACAACTAGTCTATGAATTTGTCTACACATGGGAGACCTGGACTTCTCTGGGGAATCTCTGAGGATACAAATCGCAATGAATTATGGGAAATTTACAGTACTGTGTGCCGGAAGAGAGCCCCAAAGTGCAGTCTGGGCAACCAAGACCACTTATCAAGGTTTTAACATCCCCCCCCCCCCCCCCCCCCCTCCATCCTTGAGGAACTTTGATGAAATAAAGACTTTTACCCCTAGCTGTTTTCGATACTATCAAAAAAATGCATGGAGGTAGCACAGGGGAATTGGAATCGTCTTATTGAGTACACCAATATCGAATTCAGGACACCCCCCTCCCGCCAGTAATTGTATTACGAGCTTCAGATGCCCCTAAGCGTGTCAAAGGTTATGCTCCCAGCGATTCTGACCAATCAGGTAGCGTAATTTAGTTGCCCAGTATCCAAGATGGCGACTTCCATGCGATGCACGTTGTGCGTCGGGCCGGCTCCGACATCAAAGACAACGGGTGTTTATGAGGTAAGCCAGATTGATGCTAGTAGTTTAAGCCTTTTCCAGCTACGTTTCAACTGCAGGCGATGTTCATGGTTGATTAGCGGAATTAAACCGCAGGCGCGTGAAACACAGGCGTGCTGTTTTCTGGGTAGTTTGGATCTATTTTTTACATCCATGGTATAACTTTAGTGTAATTTATGCTACGTTCCGACGTTCTGTTCCGTAGCCTTATAACCAAAGGCCATGGAACGTCGCATAAACTACACTTATACAAACTACCCAGTAAACAGCACGCCTGTGGCGTGAAATGATCAGGTCAGCCACGGGGAGCGTGGGTCATGCAGTTACCTGCACATGTGATTCACTAGATTAAGGCCACATAAAACGAGAGAGTAGACACACTCAGAAATCGCCCGATGTCATTTCCCTCTTCTTGTGAGTGAAAATATTCTCCAAACTTTGCGACACTTGCGTACGCATTGAGTTTGTTTCATGACTTCTTTTCCGTGTCATGCCATGAAGGCGCGAATGTGCTTTTTCTTTATTATCCGATAATATCGCATAAGATGTCTAAGTTAGAGAGTTTCAGGAGCATGAGACTAAAGTGATGTATAATGCATAATATTATCCGATAAAATAGCTGCAAAATTGTAGCTCTACGGTGAGGCGGTCGGTGAGTTTTGGTTTTTGCGACCTCGCTCACCAGTAGAGCTACAATGCCGAAGGCCCTGAAGCATACAAAATAAGCACGCTGCACATGGCACGGCATTTTGATGTAAAATCCCATATATTTACTGCATTTGGTCATACTGATTTATCACTACTGAAGATTAAACACTATACTACACTAACCTGGTCGTGTATGGGGTTTGGTATTTGTTCAAATACGTCGATCGCGTTCCAAAAACATTTCTTGGAGCCGCCATTACCAACTTCCGGTAATGGCGGCTCCTAGAAACACGCTCAATGTTTATTGAACGCGATCGACGTGTCTGTGCTAATACCAAACCCCATAAACGACAAGGTTAGTTTAGTATAGTGTTTAGTCTTCAGTACTGATAAATCGGTACGACCAAATGCAGTAAATATGTGGGATTTTACATCAAAATGCCGCACCATGTGTGGCGCACGTATTTTGTATGCTACAGGGCCTTCGGCATTGTAGCTCTACTGGTGAGCGAGGTCGCAAAAACCAAAACTCACCGACCGCCTCACCGTAGAGCTACAATTTTGCAGCTACCAATAAAACAGTGTTTTATCAGTTTTCGCACTCATGTCTTATATTCGACTTTAACTTAGATGTTAAATGATATTATCGATGTTATCCCCACTCATCTAATATTAGATTCTAACTTGGATGTTAGAGCCTAGTATTAGACGACTGAGGTATTGGCTGATGTCCGACATTGTCTTTTATTGGATATTACAGGATAAAAATCATAATATTGTCCAACATCTAAGTTAGAGTCTAATATTAGACAGGTTGGGAAGTGGCTGATGTCTGACATTGTGTTTTATCAGATGTTATTGGATAAAATCGATAAATATCCTCTAACTTTTAATTCAGGGTCAAATATTAGAAGTGTCGGGAAATGGACGATGCCCAACATGCAGTTTTAACGGTCATTGTAAATGTCTTAAATCAAAGACACACAAGTGAAAGTAGTCAACTTGTTCTGAGATCAGGCTTACACTATTTCTGCCATATCTATGTACACACATTCAACAAAAATCATAGAAGATCTTGTTTTATGCCAAATAAGCTTATTTTAATACTTACAATAATGCGAAACTTACAGAAAAGTTAAAATCAATGTTAATTTGCAAATATTAAATAAATCTTAATTCATGACAGTACTTGGCAATCAGATGTGGAGCTTTTCCTTCTTCTCCGTTTCATTCACAGACTAGTAAAAGCCGCTATTTTCTACTGCGTTGATTCATGAATATTAACTTGACAATCCTTTAAGTAACATGTTGACACAAAACCTACTGAAACTCTTATTTACAACAGTACTTGACAGCAAAATATGAAGTGTTTTCTTGTTCTTTATGTTTTTAACATACCGTACAGGTAAAATTACCGTACTACATCATAACATGAGATTCAATCGACTCAGCTCCTTTTCGATTCTTCGGTTTCAGCATTTTGGATATTGAACACTTCCCAACCCTTCTAATATTAGACTCTAACTTAGATGTTAGACAATATTATCAATTTTATCAGATATTATCCGATAAAACAGCATGTCGGGCATCAGCTACTTCCCCACTTGTCTAATATTAGACTCTAACTTAGATGTTAGACAATATTATCAATTTTATCAGATATTATCCGATAAAACAGCATGTCGGGCATCAGCTACTTCCCCACTTGTCTAATATTAGACTCTAACTTAGATGTTAGATGATTTTATTGATTTTATCTGATAAAACAACATGTCAGGTATAGGCCACTTCCCAACCTTCTAATATTAGACTCTAACTCAGATGTTAGACGATATTATCAATTTTATCCGATATTATCCAATAACAGAGCGTGTCGGGCATCGGCCACTTACCCACTTGTCTTACATGAGACTCTAATTTAGAGAACTTAGATAATGTTATTCCATAATGCCTAAAGTGCCAATGTTGCAGTATCCTTGGCTGTTCAGTGTACGTGATCACAAAGTCCTGTAAGTGGAACCACGTCGTTAGCATGCAATCAATCAGGAACGTTGGTGTTGATTACATCATAGCACACCACCCAAACAGGCTCTCGGCTTGCCTCATTTATAAATATAACAATTTCAAGACCCTGAATGTGCCAAGCCCATGTGATGGTCATAGCTGCCTGGAGTTGCCAGCATAGTATACATAGAGAGAAGCTCCTCTGGATGTATACTACACTGGCAACTCCAGGTAGCTGTGGTGACGGTCATACTACCACAAATTCAGTGATTTTAGTAGCTTTCCCAGAACATGGAGATACAAAATGTATGTATGTTTGTTTGTAGTTAACTGCAGCACTGCAGTACATGTAACTGCATTGATGTGCTGTGTAAATTCTGGTAGCTGCAATTGGTGTAGCTGCAGTACCATACATCAAGGTTTTACCAGGGATTTTTGTGCTTGATGGCAAACCTCAGACTCCAAAAAACGTCTGGTAAAACCTTGAAGTATGGTGTTCCATTCTCAGCTATGGTTGCCAGACACTTCGCACCAAAACCAAGTCACACCACACCAGTTCATCATACACCATTTCACAGCAAACGACCTAAACACCTTATATGCTTATACCAAAAACCTCTTTGCCACAAGAGTCACACATTTCATCCTAAAACCATTTCGCTCCCAAACAACACCACTTCGATCCCTGAACTGTCACCAAGTGGTAACCTTGAAAATAACCTATGAATATACCCACAAAGATTTCTTTATACCTATCTATCCCATGACCAAAGTCTTGAGAGTAAATGCATTTCAAGAAACTGACTTACATGTAGTGCAATTTTGCCCAAGGCCCCAGTCGGAGCTTCTACTAGCTATCAGACATGTAAAGAAATGAACATGTAAGGACGCAGCTGCATCTTCATAGTGGGTCACTTTCACTATACTCCTTGGGCTATTATTGTACATGTGAATGTGGGTTTGACAGCTCATTTGCATCATTCTTTTTTCTAATTCTACCATATTATGGTTTTTAGGAGAATGAAAGGTTACACAAATGCATCCACCTTACATGGTAAACGTATAACACTGTGAGCCATAGTGGTATTGAAACAGCTGCTTCATGGGGCAAAGTGGTTTTTGTACGAGGTGGTACTTAAGGCAAAATGGCATGGGACAAGGTAGAACTTAGAACAAGGTGTTTTTAGTACAATATGGTTTTGGAACAAGTGTGTGGACCCCACAGCTACAACATAGGTAGCCCTTTGCAGTTCAAGCCCGGTCAGCTGGTTTGTATGAGGGCCTTGTGGTCATGACCCCCCTCAAAAAACAGGAAAACCAGATGAAAGTTAACTAATATAATAATGAAACTACAATAAAATCATTTTTGATTTTCTGCCAGTCTTGTACCTCTTTGAGCCAATTGAAAAGGTTATCATCAAGGAATCTGTTCTATTTTCAGCACTTGAAACCATACCTACACAGATCTAGCTTTACATCTGTGCTGGCACAAGATCAAGACTTTGAAGCTCATGTTTGGCAAGTGTGTTTCTGAAACTCTGTCCCATTACCAGAAGCAAACATCAACTGACATGCCTATGTTCCACTAATTAGTCTGAATATTAGCAACAACCACCATCCATCTTTGCAGTTGTCCAGAAATGGCTTTCCTACTGACACACAGCGCATTAAAAGCTTATCAGAACTTCTACATGAAGAATGCTAGGATTTCAATTGCTTTATTAAAGAAGTGGAGAACTGGTTATTGTTCCTCTCAGAAGTTTGTTTATGCAAGTCAACCATGGCTTGATGAACACGGTAACACTGTGTCTCCTCAAAGGAAACTCCATAGCAGCACTGTCAATCATTCTGATTTCAAAGACATTTCACCCAAGGAAAGTGACATTATACAATCTTCAAAAAGACGCAGGAATAAATTACTGAATCAAATGGATCTTAATCACATGCTTAACAATAATGATAGTGAAAATATTGAAATGGACAGAGAGACATACGATAAAGAAATATCTAAAAGTCACAGACAGGCGTACCTCAGTAGAAGATTTACAAATAGATCTTTACGTGATATCAAAGGAGAAGAATTTGAACGTAAGACATTTACTGAAGAAAGTGAGGATTCACCCCATCAAGATAAAGATAAAGATGAAAGTCCAGTCATCGCAGCTGTTGATGATTCTGATGTATTTGGAACATTGACAGATGAATATAGGAATAGAAGAGTGAGTAAATCGCTATGATCATGACATATTCAGAGGTCCAAAATAACTCCAGCACTGTTCTGTATAATAATTTGAAATACAGTATGTATTTAAGAAAGTATACCATAACATTACCTTTTGAAAAATTATTCTTACAGATGTACAAATGATTACAGGAATGTTGTACTGTAAACTTTCATCTAAAATTATTGATTCCTGGAAAAATCAACAAAATATATGTTATATCAAATCTCAAAATATCACTGTCTCACATTGAAATTTTGTGTCATTAAACTATTCCATATTGTAATCATTTAAGTTTGTAGGCTAAGCTCGTTGATTCCTTCAAGAACTGTGCATGAAATTTATCAGTTTGTGAAAATGTATATTTTTACAGCAACTTGCATTGTCATGTTATCTCATTTGCTACATTTTTTTCAAGTATGAGGGAGATGATCTGCTTATCCTTGAAGAAGAGGATAAAGAATTAATACTGCCTAGAGGGCGCCGTCACACCCCGATATGGTATGGTAACCAAATGAAGAAACTTGTGAAACATAGGAAAGTAAGTCATCTAGCAAATCAAACATTTGAAAAACAGTGAAATAAGTAAATTCTGAGATTCTAAATGTAGCTTCAATTAGTATAATGTATATTTTAAAAGCACATCCATATTAAGTACCACATTTGCACTGTTTTTCTGAAGAAAGCTTCACTTTTTCTGTGTAAAGATGTATTTACAAATATTTGTTGTTGCATTGTTCTGTTTATTTTTGAAAAAAAAAATGTTCTGCTGAAAGGAAACATTGCCTGCATTTCTTTGTTAAGGTCAGACTTTGTTGAAGTCATATCAGTGCAACAATGTATAGTTCAGTGACATTTAGAAATGTACTTTGAGAAATGAAAGCTGTAATCACCAATGGGTAACTTGAGTATTTCATCAATTGACATTTTTGTGAAGTCATTTTACAAATTATTCCACAAACATATTTAATACCACTCTTCTTCTTATCATTCTTGTCTCATAATACTTATCATGTTTTCATATACTATCTAAAGCTGAAGGAGGCCATTGAGATGTTGGAAACACGAATGTTGACTGAAGATCGAGTTCATCCCACAGAGTACAATTACAATGTTCTTATTGGTGCATGTGGTAGAGCTGGATACACCAAGAAAGCCTTCAAGCTTTACAATGATGTAAGTAATTGGATATTTGTGATCAGCTCATCAAATTCATTCACTTTTCTTGAAGTAAATGCAAGTTATATGAAAATTCAGCACATTTTAACTTTTTTTTTGTTACCTAGATCTGTTTTGTTTACTCTGCTGTAGCAGCTTGTGTATCATAATACACATGAGAGGTACTGGTAGTAAATCCAGTTGTACAATGTCAGAGATGACTCATATTTGCAAACAAGTAAATTTGCAGCTTGACTGATCTGATGGGCCAGTGAATGCTGATGAACTCATATAGTAAAGAATGAAAGCAATAATGAATGAATGAATGAATTTAAGGGGGGCGCTGAACCCAACCCAGCGTATTTTGCTCGAAATCACTTTTTTGCAAGTATTCATTCAATTTTAAAAAATTGTCAACCCAAGATTAAAATATTGGTTGGGTTCACCTTTTAGCTTGTCAAGCAGTCGTAAGTTGCGTGATAAAGAAGTGTTAATTTATGCAAATGTATGCAAATCACCCGATTTCCTGGCTTCTTTTTCCTCCCAATTTCAAAATTTCCAAAGAATTTAACTCCACTCTGGCTGGGTCAAATTTTCTGAAATTTTCACATTATGTTCTTTAATTGCTATATAACAAAACAACTATTTTGTTTAGCAATAAAATTCTATCATTTTTAATTTTGCTAATCATGATTTTACCGTAATCACTTTTTGAGTGTCAGTCTTTCAACCCTTGCCATTTTAGAATGAGGATAGATAATGCAAAATAAAATAGTCGTTTTTTTCTACATATACTCTTCTTTCAAGTTAAATATTACATTTCAGAAAATAACGTCAAGTTTTTGACTTAAATTAATTTTTATCATTAATACCAAAATTGAGGGTTTAATACTAAAACTTTAGAGTCTCCGCTTTTTGAAAATATATACATGTACTAATATGAGAGGGTTTCCTTGTCATCTTTGATGAGAAATATTGCTTTGTTAAAAAACTGCGTTGGCAACATGCAGCTCCACCTTAATCTGCACTTGAGTGTAAATGCTTGTATGTAGTTTCACTTGTTGCAAGAACTCTGGTTGATAGCTAAGAGTAAAACACCACTGTGAAATGATTTACCCAAACCAAGAATAGCATACTGGTATCATAGTAGTACATACACGATGGATCTATGGAAGATTAACGGGAACAATCATGTATTGGTACATGCACATCACACTCAAAAACATACCTGCTATGGTACACTGAGAGTAGAAATGAAAGTACCCATAAACTTCTTAAGATCGTCATGACACTTTACACGGACTGTATAATTGATCCACAGATGAAAAGAAGAGGATTAAGTCCATCTGATGTGACTTACACAGCTCTAATCAATGCCTGTGCACAGTCTCCGTGGCCAAAGACAGATGGATTGTCAAGACTGAATAAACTAAGAGCACTGCTTGATGCTAAGTCTGTTAAACTGAATGCAATCAGCTATCGATCATTGATTAAAGCATATGCTAAATGTGGTGATATTTTGTCAGCTTTCCAAACATTTGATGAAATGATTTTTGCCAAGCATCCAGCAGTGACTGATAGTTTCAATGCGCTGTTGATGGCTTGCATCGAGGAGAAGGATTCTGGATTCAGGATGGCATTACAGGTAAGCTTTAACTCTCAGTTAAAACTCTATATCATTTGTAGTAGTTACACATTGTTTATATCAGGATGGTGTTATTGGCATAACAATAATACATAGCTTCAAACTGAGAGTCAAGGTATTAAAACTGTGTCTCATATTCTTTGTATGGCACCTTCAAACATTATTTACATATCTCACTAATAAAAAGATAGCTTTCATCTAAAACCTAAATTTTGCTTCCAAGTAGTACCCTTGTTGCTGTCCATTATTTTAGATCAACAAATCATATCTTTTATAATTTTGATCAAAGGATCAATGTGATGCATTAATCTACATTGAAATTTCTGTGATATGATAATGAATTTGATTTTCGCTTATGTTGACCTGCTTTTGTTATAAAGAGAGACATCTACTTGAAACACATATTGCCTGAGCTTAGTTTTATCAACAGGGTAGATATGGATGACTTAATACAGAGACATTTTTGGTCTGAACATACCACTTTGTACAAGCATTTAGCAGTTTAGTTTCAGAATCTCTTTCACTTCTCTGTAAGTGCCAGTGTTTAAAGGGACAAAGTCGCCCATTTTTTCATGAATTTTGTTTGATACGAGATACTATTTGTTTGATACGAGATACTATTTGTTTGACATGCTGAAAGTAAATGAATGGGTGACCATGCATATATTTGACCCCGGTTTTAGACAAATTAAATGAAACCATTGCGAAAATGAATTAATGGTCATGACCATTAATTCGTTATCACGTTGGTTTCATGACTCACGTCTAAAACCAGTGTCGAATATATGCATGGTCACCCATTTATTCAATATCTTTCAACATGTCAAACAAATAGTATCTCGTATCAAACAAATTCATGAAAAATGGGCGACTTTGTCCCTTTAACTTCTCTTGTCACAATAGTAGTGAAAATTTTAATACGATTGGCAGCTGAATTGATGTTGATCAACACTGAAGTCTCTGTTTGTTTATTAATAGCTGTAGACATTGAGTAATCTTCTTTCAGTCCAACATCACTTAGAGTGTAAGCACATGCAGACTTTCCTGAACAATAGACTAAAAAGGTCAGCCAACATTGATTTCATTGCTGTGTGTTTATTTCAGTGTTTATATACATCATTTGGCTGACAAAGGTTATACCTAAATGTCTTTTTCTGATCATTGCAATTGTTGGAGAGGTCAGTCTTCACCAACAAATCACGATGACAAAGCCTTAAAGTGGCACTCCCACTTGGTAACATTTTTAAAGCACATTTTTTTAATGCCAACGGTCGATATTTGACGTGGCGGCGGCCGCGCCTGGATCACGAGATATCGATAAAAACATGTCCTCAAAAAAAGTAAAAGTTTGAATTCCGGTGGCCCACCTAAATTCAGCTTCCGAACATCGAACGTTCGGCACTGGGGCCATTGTCAACTAAGCTATGGAGTACAAGTCTACGCTTACGCTGCTGTACGCCACAGTACCACTGGCGTCGGTGATCGGTCATGCCCTGTGGGAGAAAGCTGAGTCTTACTGACTTGGCGTAAAAACGAAAAACAATTTTTGCTGATTCCACCAGAATTCGCATAGGTGACTAGCACAGTTACGTGCGGTTGATACATAGCGGCCGCCGCGTGGTATGCATAGACGCATACCACGCGCGCGGCGTACTGTGTGGCAGACGACAAATGTAGTCACCGGAGGCCGCTAATATTTGACATGTTAAAACTGATGTTTATGTGGTATCGGTAAAAAATATAGTACAACTGATTTAGAATAATGAAAACGACAAAACTAAGGAGAAGTTTTACAAAACTTACCTGAGGTAATGGCATAATGCTGTATATAAAGTCTTTGCAGTGGGAAGTAAATTAATTGCATCGTTCGAACTTATTGTAGACTCCCTAGAATATCGTCAATCAGCACAACAACAAACTTTGGGGGACTTCGGGTCAAAATCAGAAACGATCCTAAAACTTCGGGATATGAAAAATACGCTCAGGAAATGACATGTTTTTATACGATATCTCGCGATCGGTGCTCAGTCGCCACGTCAAATATCGACCGTTGGCATTAAAAAATGTGTTTTAAAAATGTTACAAGTGGGAGTGCCTCTTTAATAGTACTTAGGTGCATAAACTTTGTTTTACCTTTACATTGTTTCAAATGCAATCATTTACTGACTTGAATAAGTTTATATTGTTTGTATAGGTCTGGCAGCAGATGCATGCAAGGAGTATTAAGCCTGCCACACAGACATACAACCTGCTACTCAGAGCAGTGAGGGATTGTGGGATAGGGGATGTGGAAACTGCCAACCATCTTCTGCTACGAAGTAGAGGACAGATGTATACAAAGAAAAAGAAGAAAGTAAATATGATTTCTTCTGGAATTACTGATGACAGAACTTTAGATATAGCTGATGATGTTCAGAAGAACATAGAGCAAAAGGAAGATGTGTCTACATTGAAAACAATGGACATCAGTGATGATGGAGATAGAGCAAATCAAAATGACCTGGAAGAGCCAAACTGGTGGAAACAAAACAGTAAAGAAAATGACAGTCTGGTTGCTATGGATAGCCAAGATGACAGATTAAAGGACAGTGGTTCAGGATATTTAACTGGAATTGGCATTCCATCTGGACTTCCAAATTTACTTGATAATTCTCCAGTCATTGCAAATGTTGAAAGTTTAGGTGATTGCAGCAGTCCAGAAGCCAGGCTTGCATTAATTGGCGGTGTACATGGAGTCTTGGCAAAGATGAAACATCACAATGCAAAGCCTGATATCAAGACTTGCACTCTGTTCCTGGATAGTGTTCCCATGACAGCGAAAGCAGAGAAGGAGCTCATGGTTGCCATGGCTACAGCAGGAATACAACCTGATGTTGATTTTTGTAATGCAATCATCAGAAGGAGAACAAAAAGGAATGATCTAAATGGTGCAAAGGTGAACAATATCTGTAAATTTCAAGTATTGCTTCTTCATGCCAAACAACATTTTTGTGTTCTGTGGTTCAAGTGAGGAATTCACGAACTTTGTGTCAAAATTATAAGTTTCTGGCATCAAAAGGAGACTCATTTTTGTGTCATACTCACTGACAAAGGAATTCACACAGTTGTAGCTTATCAAGGTGGCTAGAGAATTACTGATTTTTGTATCCTGCAACATCTTTATTTTGTTTGAAATCCCTTCATTACACTGCTAGCTATAACAATGCAGAAATCTGGCCAAATGGCAGTAATTTATCTCATAACTACAAATGTCCTTGCAAATACCGGTATCTAAAAGTGATGAGCAGGTCGTCCATGACTTAAAATCTCCTTACTTTGGTGCATAGTATTCTGGAGATGACAATTGCAATTGTGGACACTTAAGCAATAAAGTATAGGCAGTGATGGTATACACTCGATTTTGACCAGTTCATGACACATATACACAAGCAATAGCAAGTGCAAATATGGAGTGAATCGGTCAAAATCGACTGTTATACCTGTTGCTGAGGTGGTTTATTGCTCTCATATTATAACAGTATATTGAAATTCTGGCGTGAAATGTCAAACAAGGAATGTTTCTCTAGCTGAGAGCTCATACATATTCCAAACTGTGCTAAATTGCGAATATAGACAGTTATTTTCATGTCTCGGCCAATCAGATCACTCTGTTTGTACTGTCAATATACTGGTATCAATACATATTGCCCATGGTATTTGCCTGTACCAGAAGAAATTTTGAAAATTTTTGTCAGTTTTACACCTGTGTTTATTGCTGCAGCATGTGATGTGAGCCCTCGATGTTGCTTCCATCATGTCATTAGTGGTAAAACTATCATTTTCATCATTCTTAAATGAGCAATTTCTAAAAATTTGTAGGAAAATTTGCTCCGTAATTATATTATTTGTGTGGACTGAAAATCAAAAGAATTGTGGTTTAAACTTGTATGATTCCTCAATGTACCAGTATGTACACCATCAGTGACATCATTAATTTCTTGATCTGTATCCGACTGTTCTTTCCTTTGATTACTTTAATTATTTTTGTTGCCAGGATATTCTTTCGGTGATTCATAAAAGTGCATTGTATCCAAATTTGAGGACTTTTGTCAACTTGGCATGTGCTTGCTTCAAACAGGAAGATGGACTCAAGTTGCTGAAAGATGTCAAGGTGAGGTAATGCAACACATCTCTAAATCCACTCAGTGCCATCAGTGCACATTTCATCATCAAGAATTTATGAATAACTCTTCTCAGTTCTGCACTACCTGCATCATTTTGACCTTTCTATATTGTGTGTAAACAGGCGACACAATGAATTGAAAACCTGTATTTCAGAGAGCTGCAATGCCGTATCAGATAATCCCTGTGTGTTTGACAGATGAGTTAACCAAGATCAGTGATATAGCCATAGTACATTGACTCTTCAGCACAAAGTCATTCTCTATCCCTCTGTAGTATACTGTATTTGGTGTTCATGGTGAGCAAGTCCACTAAGCCCAAACTTAGATTTTATGGCTTTGCTTGTAATTTGTGGCTTCTACTGGCCCAAGAACAAGTGAATCATTGAGCTAGTAACTAAAACATGAGTTATTAATGGGATAGTAATTTTTTTTTGCTACAAGCATGTTTGCTAGTGGATCTGAAAATGATTTGTTCACCCCATGGTGTCAATATTTTACCAAATCCCTCCATCACATTTTATATCCAAGGTTTTACTCTGGTACACTGGACAGATTAAGTTCATACAACAGTCCATGTTGGAGGGACCATGCTCATACTGCAATCCATGATAGACGGACCGTGCCCATACTCAATACACATGTACTCTGTAACTGTGCTTTCATTGTAATAGTTCATTGCAGTTGAACTAGTGACACAGTAGAAGTTATGTATGTCTCTCCCTCATTGCAGGCAACTGGTTTAAGTCCAAATCTGCCATTGTATGGAGCATTGATCACTGCAGCACGAAGGAAAAAGGAGTATGGATACTTGATAGAGATTATGAAAATTATGAAAGCTGATGGAGTCCAGCCAAACGAAATTATTCTTAATCAATTAGAGCTTGCTGCAGCTTTCACCACCAATATTGCCAAGGTATTACATGTGCTATATTTGTTATGATGTTAGCATCAGGAAACCCCCTAATTATGATATGATATGCTTTACCGGTAATTGTTTACTTGCTCAATTCCATATCCTATGTCACTGCAAATTTATGAAATTGACATTAATTAGGTTTGTGTAATTGCTTTCCATTTCCATGCCTGACGGTTAGACTCCACAAATGACATGATGTGTTAACAGATTCTATCCAGCTGGTGGGACTACTGGTATCTCACAATTATGTGAGCAAGATGTTTGCTGCAAGTATATCATGGTGTAATTCTCCGCATCAATTCTGTAATTGAATCCCTAATAACATTTTCATGGTGTATTGTATCCTCCCATTTCCTATCTTTTAATTACGCATAATGCCCCTCATTTCATGTTTACAGGTGTACAGAGATATGTTGGAAACTCATTTTAACAAAATGCTTGGTCTTTATCTTTATTTCAAAGGGATTCAACAAGAAATTGGACCCCAAAATGGCCAAAATACAAGGTTTCCGCGGTTACTATACTGTATGGTTGAAAGAGATGAAGATTGATATTGAAGAGCATCCATGGATAAAGTTTGGATTAAAAACACATGAACAAGAAGATAGCCATGAAATAAATCAATGAGGTGATAATTATTGCCATGTTACCATGGTCACATCTCTTCATTGTAACTTGATGCTGCAGTACCTGTCCAAATATGGTGTGGTAACATTTGGTATGAAATACAACAGACAACTCCATGCATACTTCATGAACTCAAAAGTGTCAATCATCAACATAGACTTTTTTCAGCCTCCAATACACCTCATCACATCAGAGTGGCATTGTTTCTTGCATTTGAACACCCTCTATGGTATTTTTGTACCCTCTATGGTATTTTTGTGTATGTACTTTTCAGGTCTGTAAATGTAATATGGTGAAGCTGATCATAATTAATGAATAAAGTTTTGACAGCAATGCAGTTAACTTTGACATGTTTGACAATTTTTATTATATCATACCAGTACATTGATAGCACAAATACAGTGATCTAATTGGTCGAGATGTGAAAAGAACCGTGGTATATTGGCAATATACCATGGCTGGCATACACGCAAGCTCTCGGCTTGACCAAAAATATGTTTTTGACGTTCCACGCCAGAATTTCAATATACTGCTATGATATAATAGCAATAAATCTCACCCAGCGACGATATACCACTCGATTTTGACCAGTTCACTTCGTATACATACTTGCTATCGCTCGTGCACATATGTCATGAACTGGTCAAAATCTCATGGTATATCGTCGCTGGGTGGGCTTTATTGCTTAAATATCACATGTCTAGACAATTTGCTTTGATTCATTTCAGTTGTTGAAATCAAATACATGTATATAGTACAGAAATGCTGTCTGTTTTGAGTCAAGCAGTGGATTATCTGGAGTCATGAGAATAGTATTGATGGGTATATAACAGACTGCATCATGGGATACTTTCAATCATACAGATGTGCTGATGTATGATCAGAAATCCCAATTTCATTTCTTGAAAAGATCTGTTGTGGTAAATGACAATCAACTCATAAAAACTATTCATGTGAAAAATTTACTAGTATATGTGACCCTTTGGATATAATATCACACTTCTTGATTTTTTAAGAAAATGTATTTAAAAAACAGCTGTTGTGAGAAGCTAGACCAGTAGTAAGGTACAAATGGCTTGTCAAAACTTGTAACAATTTGTATGAGATACTGCTATGGGCTACAGTGCTAGTACTAATGGAGAGCTGCACATACAAATCCAGGCACCACAAAGATTTCAGGTAGAGATTTTATTACAAGTTCAACAAAAGTGTACATGCTGAAGTTGTTTTCCAATAATCTTAAAAGAATATTCTACGTGTCAACCTGTTAAATATCAGTGAGTTGAGTCCAATGTGACATGCATTAGACTGAGCTTCCTGAAAATATGCCAACTCATTACTGAAAATTTAAACTATCTCCACAATTTCTTACACAAACTTAAAAAGAGGTGAGAAATCACAGGTGTTTGTGATATTTTGACAACACTGTGATGCAGTACCAATAATGTACTAATATTCTGCCATTGAAATATTTTTCTATTTCTGTGATGGATTCACATGATGATAGCATTGCAATCAACGATCATGTTTTGCATGCACTACGTGACTATTCTGATACAATGTTAAAGAGTCCACAGAGAATAAAATAACCAATCACTGTGTTGAAACTTCAGCCTTTATTTCCAGGTTATTGCAGATCATGTGAAATCTTGTTATTCTCACGGCCACAACTATCAACTTTACACTTAAACTCGGCAAGTTGACATTAAGACAGTAAAAAAAAGGCACAGTCTGTGATTTTCTCATATCATTATTTAGTTTGAAATTAATCCAATAACTATATAATAAGGCCATTATTGGCATAAACAATTGTAATCAATATCATTTAAAGTAATTTACGGTACAACACAATTCTGTGATGTTACAAATATGTGTCCAGCACAATAAGAAAAGGGCAAAACTTGTCAAGTCAGATCTTGTCACCATAGGATTTACAATAGAAATTCATGATTAACATGTTGATGTTACACATATCAAATTCATAATCAAAATGCATTCCCATGACCCGCATAGGAACAAAAAGAAAATCAAAGTCAAAATGTTTGGCATAAAATTGACAAACTCACAATAAGGATTAAATAATATGGCACTGCAATTATCACACTCACTCACTAACTAGACAATCCTGGATTAATTATTGGTATGTGTCTGAAATTGTAGATCAGATTATTTGCTGTGTACACACAATTGTCATTTTGAGTACTTTACATAATACAATGGGAGATGTTACTGAGGTAGGGTGCTGTACAAATCACTTGTAGATATGACATAATCAACATAGCTATTCCACACTTGTGAAATAATTCTGCCTCTGAATAATATCTGATAGGAAAACAAGGTCCATACATTCAAAGTCACTTATTCAAGGACTGCAGGAGCTAATGGACCTTTGCATAACACGGTTTTGTTACCTTAGTTTTATGAACTGTTTCTGAAGATACCCAAACATCAAAATTAAAACTGAACATGCAACATATCAAACGTCTGGCAAGACAAGATCCAAATGAAGAAAATGTGCAACTTATGTAGTTTGTCAGCGTATTGAAATTCAAAATTCAAATGACACACATATTGAATGTTAAATATTTTCTGTTCTGTTCTAATTAACAAACTGAAAATGCTATCGGTACACTGTCAATTTTACACCTAATGAGCATATGGTATCTGTCTTATAACATAAATTCATAAATTATAACATAAATTTGAAAATTTGACAGAAACATAATCAAAACATAATCAACTGGCTTGAATACACATAATGAAAGGTAAAATACAAAATAATGATCTGGATATGAATACTGGAACAGTAAACATAGCAGTAAATGTTCATGAATACAAGTGATACAGGAAACTGAAAACTAACGATCTCCATAGTTGGTTTGTAATCTCTTCAATGTCTCAACTCAGTCTATTTGACAGCATGTCATACACCATGTGAGCTTTGTTATCTTGATATAGCTAACATTTTGAACTGAAAAACATCCCTGATGTATAAATCCTAAGATGTGACCAATCCAATCACACCTACATTCTTCTTCTTTAAAGTTGTCCAAGACATGAGAAGATTACTGCCATACCTACAAGTAGGAAACAGAGCCTTAATTCGGATTTTTGAATATTTTGATTTCATATGAATGAATGAATTACACTGCACTGCTTCACTGACCAAGCTTGTAAACCACATTACGTAATTATCTCTATTTGCTAATCATAGTTGCGTAAAGAACAACTGGAAAACTGGCAGAAATGAAACTCACCTTGACTGTACTGTCAACAGCTCCTGAAAACAAACGTCCTCTTGAAACTGCCAAGCACGCCACACTACCCTGATGTCTCAACATTGTCTGGGCACAGATCATGTTCTCCATACTCCATACCTACAATGTTCAATAATTGGTCATATTCATGAAAATGTTTGAAACTGTTTCATGAATTTGATCAATTACATGCAGGCTCTGTGATTAATGGTCAGTATGTCAATATTATGTCATCTGTTATGTACTACAATCCTATGCATGGTGACACAGCTATTACATGCTGATCAAAAGACAAAGGCTTTGAGTTCCTTCTTGTAAAAAAACACAGAATTTACTGTTATGCTCAACGGAAAGTAGACGATGAGATTAAATGATACCTTACTCAATTACTAATTTACATCAGACACTTTATTTCTAAAACTACACTAGTACCTCACAATATTGCTTGCGAGCGGCAAGTTCTCAAAGACAAGAATAACAAATACCAGACCTAAATGATTCCTTAACATAACAGTCGCTTGCCTGCTTCTCTGCCGACATGAGTGCCTTATCTCTTTCCACTGGTTTATTGCCGTAATCTTATACCACGATACTAATTACACAGCGACAAAAAGACAACTGTAGTTCTTGCTGAAATGAACGTCATCGCCGGGGTAGACCGGCCGACGCGGACGCGATGTTGAGTACTGAGCAGTCGTCACGAGTTCAAACAAATTGATTTTTTTTCAACATGACTACTATACTGTAACAGTGGACACACTTTGTAACAAGTTCACGACCTCTGAACGTCAAACTATTAAAAGTATCAATCTAAACACTTTGTTGCAAAATCACAATACGTATAAGATTACGGCAATAAACCAGTGGAAAGAGATAAGGCACTCATGTCGGCAGAGAAGCAGGCAAGCGACTGTTATGTTAAGGAATCATTTAGGTCTGGTATTTGTTATTCTTGTCTTTGAGAACTTGCCGCTCGCAAGCAATATTGTGAGGTACTAGTGTAGTTTTAGAAATAAAGTGTCTGATGTAAATTAGTAATTGAGTAAGGTATCATTTAATCTCATCGTCTACTTTCCGTTGAGCATAACTGTAAATGTTTTGGTAGCATGTCCTTGGACATGAAAACAACTGGAATGTGATTGCTAACTAACAAACACATTTTCTGGACACAGATCTGCCGTCAAGTACCGATGCACTTCTTCAATCTTCCTTGGGCATGGAAAAGAAAAAAGGGCTACTAACTCTGATCAATTTGAAATATTTGAGCCATCACCTAAACTTGAAATCACAATATGGAGGTAAAATTCTGACAAAGAAAATGCTAGGAAGGTTGCCAAATGTGTGGTTATGAAAATGTTGAAGTGTACCTACCCTGAGAGTTCTATCATAGGATGCACTGAAAACTCTAGTACTGCCTGGTACCTGTATCACAGCCATGCATACACAGTGCCAACATGCCCAGTCAATGTTTCTTGCTGGTCATAGTTCTCAAGGTCCCACACCTGCAACAAATATTGACATATCATTATTTCCACTTGTGAATAGTATCAATGCTATCAGAACTGTCAGGGCTTGACAATTTTTTTTTCAGTTCACTTGTCTGTGGGACAAGTGGATTTTCAAGTTCACTTGTCCTCACAAAAATTTTACTTGTCCTCCATTTGTAATAATCAGAACAGCCAATACTTGCGACGAATTCCGTAGAGGCTTTCAGGGCTTTCTTATTTTGGTAATTTTCGCCAATGTTGACGCCGATTTTTCTCAAAAGTTCACGTTACTGGCACATATCATACACCGGCTTCCCGTGTTTGGCAAGCATAAATGCCGTCGTAAACAGATTGGTCAGTTTCTGTCGCTGGTCGTCGTCATTCGGTTTACGCATTGCAAGTGCATGTGATCGGGGTGTTGGCAAGTGAAACCGTATCAGGCTCACTGGGACCCGCAAAATTTCCACAATCATTGTCCCCATCATGATCTCATCTTTGATGCGCCAAACAGTCCAAATGCGGTTGACTAGACTCGTGAGACCTTATTGATTCACGCGAAACATGTCGCATCCGTCAAGAAAAGCATTTCGCTTTCCAAGTTGTTTGGCAATGGTGAACCGTCATATTTCAACCAAGGGCACTGTGCTTTCCATGTCGGGAGATAACATCTACAGCATTTTTCCGCATCATAACGCTTATGTTTAGATCTTTTGTCAGAAACATCATCACATTAAGTCGTCGATTCTCAGACAATCCCACTCACGCTGACTCGTGGCGCCATCGTAAATCATCACAGCGTCGTTTCTCAGAGTTACACAATGCCCATCGTCGTAAACCACGCGCCACTTTACTGCAACAGCTTTGCTTGATTTTTGTGTCGGTCAGTGGAGCGGAAATTATGCTCTGGCTCACGAGAATGCACAATACCTTGTTAGTGTTAGTGGGAATATTACCGTAAATGGTCATATTTACAGCGATCACTCCACAGACTATCTGCCAACAATGTTTGTCTACCTCTTGAGGCCGCATATGTGATTTTCAAGTACATCATGGCCGATCGTCGATAAGCAATATGATTGGGTTTTGCAATTTTCTACCTAATTTGTTTGGGCAGAGTAGTCAGCATACAACAAAGAAATGCTGCTTACGCAAAATTTAAGCAACTATTTTGATTGGATGATGAAACACTTTCATGTCGATCATCTTAAAATTGCAACATTGTGTGAGTCGGCAAGTGAATCTCAGAAGAATGTCACAGTTGTATCTAAAACAAAGTCAGAGATTGACATTTATGTTGTGTGTAAGTACTACAACGCAAATCGGGCGACATGAGCACAAACCACAACTTAGATACGCGTTGATCGTGCCAGAAGTTGTATAAACAACTTGTCCAGCGGGCGACCAGATTTTATTTTTGACTTGCCCGAATGTAAATTTCACTTGTCCCAGGCATCTGGCGATAGAAATTTTCAAGCCCTGACTGTCCTCTGGCCATAAAGAAGGATTTTCTGTGGAACTTTATTCTTCTGAACATCATCAGAACTATAGCATTTACCAGTAATTAGTAAATTTGTGAAAACTACCACTGCCAGAAATATTGCGCAATCTTTCATTTCTGGGATAACATCTGGTGTATACCAAAAGTGTCACTGTATATTGCACTAACTCAAGGTACTGTCTGCGGAAAAAATGTTGCAATATTTTACCACCATTGACCTAATAATATTGTCAAAGACAAATTATGGCTGATACTCACATGAATGCAATTTTCATAAGTTCCAGCCAGTAGATAATGACTAGTTACTGCAATTGAGTAGACACTGCCACCTGATGTCTGCAGTACATGGACTATTTCCAGTGTTTTCAAATCCCACACCTGTAAGGGTACAGTAAAACAAAGAGTCAATCATTCATACACCTCGATGTCAATAACTGCTACAATTATTCAAACATGAAGAATTGAAATATCCAGTATTTGGTTTTGTCAAACCAGCATGTCAGTGTGTAATGGACATTGTAATTATTGACGGATGGGCACAAGTCCAGACCTGAATTTGATTATCAACGCTAATAATACAGAATACAAATATGCAGTAAATGTTGATGAGGTGAGTACTGAGTATTTCAAAACACTGTGAACTACTGACACACAGACTGTTGCTGACATATGCAACAAAGACTAAATAATTGTAAAAAGCTACAGTTACTTGGCCTTTAAAGCATCTCTTCACATAAAATGGATAAAGAATGACTACTGCCTGTATGGTGAAGGGGGATATGGTAAGTAGAATTATTTGCACACACAACTTTATCCAGGCACATTTTCATTCTCACATGGTTAATTGAGACCATTGATATATATTCCTACCTTGATTGTTTGATAGGAACCACTGTAAACATAATTTCCAGAGGCAACCAATGCCCTGACCCAGTGATTCAGTCCGGTCAATTCCCTCTTGAATTCATGTGTGTGGATATCATACACCTGAAAATCATAGAATGCATCAGAGGAAACTTACATTCAGTTTGATATTTTCATGGTTTTATTGATCATCTTTGAGTGAATTGTTAGCTCATTACGTGATTATATGCTTGGTCAGTAACAAATTTCTATATAGCTATGGAGATAAAATTGCTGACGAAGATGTTTCTGAGACTGATGAATGTCCACCTATTTGTTGCTATGAATCTGAACACAGCAACAGAAAATCATGACTAGATAGGGTGGAAATGTTAATTTATCCAATCCAAAGTTGAGATAGCCCACACAATTTTTTCACAGGGCAATGAGTTGGTGACTTACAACATTAATTCACGGCTGACTTTCTGGTCACTTACCAGAGCTATGCCTATATAGAGAGGTTTAAGCGTAAGAGGATTAAATATGATATTTGAAATGGGAATTAAAATTGCATAGTCTGTCTGTATCAGAGAATCATCATTAACTCTATTCATTCACTATTCTTGATAATCATGAATGACTGCATCACCTTCTACTTGTAGCAATTAACACTTTGTCTTCTTCAGCAGAATATATCTCCCAAATCACATACTGGTAAAATTGTCATCCACACTTGACTTACCTTGATGACCTTGAGTGAACCACTGAACAACATATTATTGGCAGCAACTAAGGTACAGACAGGGTTATCATGGGCTTGAATCTCCTTGACAAAAGTTAGAGTGTCAATATCCCATACCTGTGTTCATAAAATGACAAAAGTAATTATGTTATCAATAAAAATCCCAAAATTTCGAATACAGTCAAAATGACTGACAGTACTAAACATTACTATACTTATCATGTTGGTTTTTTTGTCAATACACTTCAAGACCAAGTCAAAGCGAAATTTAACATCCAAGGAAACTGAACTAGCCAAAGTGGTTATAGTGTTAAAAAGGATGCATTTATATTTCAGTGTTTTTCAACAGGAGTCACAAGCTTTAACAATGTTTCTGTAGAGTTCTCAAACAAGGCGGAAAACTTTTATCAAACAATGTTTTGTGAAGTTGTGCATCTTGACATAATGATCACTGTTTAGGCTGATATTCAAATACTGGCAACACATGCAGGAAGATATAAACAAAATTGTCAAACTCTACAATCAAGCAGATGATACATGAACTGCTCATACAACAGATGACACTCTTTCAGACAAACTCACATCTAAAAATTCTTAAGCCATGATTTTCTAACTGGTTCAATGCAATCTAAACAAAGATCAAAGGCAATACTTTTATCAGTTATGTATGCAGTATGAATGATGATTGCAAAACAATTACTTACTCTAATGGTACAATCAGCTGATCCACTGTACAACTTGGTACTGAAAAGTCAATGAAAAAAATCAGAAATTACTCTTAGGGAGTATCAATCAGATATGACTCTGTGAACAGGGTTACTGTTTTTTCTGCAACTGTAGTAATATTTTCTATGTACCGGTCCAAGGCAGTGATAAGCACAGTGAGAAATAAAGGGTTCAAAAGTTACATTGGACATAATTTTCTTCATTTTATTGTTGAAGCCTTTAACCCTTTCATCCCCAGTTCCCTGTATACAGGTCCAAGATGACCATTGATAACAATGGGTTTGGGTGGAACCATGATGGTGAAAGGGTTAAAGAAACTTGCTGATTTATATGCTGCCAGGTCTTTAATGATAATTTTGTTACTATTCACAGTATTTTCCAACTTACCCATGCACACACAGAGACAGTACAATTCCTGTATGTCCTTCTAATGTTTTCTGACATGTGTATGTGGTACATGTATCCCATACTTTGATAGTCTTATCTGATGAACCACTGAATAGCAGATCTCCATGGACACACAGACACCATACTGGGCCCTGATGACCTACAAATGTGCCCTTGCACTTGAACACTGGTTGAGTATCATAACCTGATGCAAGAAAAAGGAAATTTTTTTATGTAATCAAAACCTAACAGGAATTCATGGACATCGAATGTTTTCATCTTGCTACATTAGATTCAAAACAGTTTCTCTTAGCCATACAATTTAGAAAGCTGTAAGTTTTCGTCCACTTATTGTTAGTATTTGACAAGCATTACAGGGAATGCACAGTTGCTATGGATACATATGGTTTCCTTTACACTTGTTGCACATTATAAATTGATCAAGAGTCAGGGTTACAAAATGTTGTCTAACCTCTGCATTCTGCCAACATAATTGCCTAACGGCTGGATGTTTCCAATAAAACTTACCTAAAAACACTCCTAATTACTATAGACTCTTTTGGCTCAATGCAAAAATATTTCAGAGCCCTGACACCTTGTTTATTTTGGGGCAACTGACCCCATTATTTTCATTTACAGAAAATCTGACAGTGACCCAAATAATCAGAAAGCCCCGAATTGTCAGCCCCTTCAGTTGCACATAATATAAATAATTCATTAATGACTAGTAGATAATGACACTTCAATAGACAGGGGTTTACAGTTGACATAAAATGTACTTACAGCCCACAGCTCCTGAGTTCAACCTAGCATTGATGTGTGATAGCTCATCATTTATCATTGAACAATCTCTTCTCAGATCATACAACTCATTAGTCATTCTGCTTTGATTTCCATCCAGGACATCTATGTGAAAATCACAAACAAGTGGAAACTGTGAGAGGTAGCACTAGATGGCACTAGTTCACTTCCTATAATATGAGTACAAACTCAGAAATTTCAGAAACAATGAGAAAATTTCTGCTGAAAGAAATTACATGCAGAAGTGTACATAAGATACATTCAGTGCAAATGCGTTGTTGTTTAGATTGAAATATAAGAATATAGCTGGACACTAGTGATTGTTATTGAAATATATAAATCTGTTCCTATACAACTAAAAACATCAGCTACAATGTCTGTATCTGAAGTTTTAGAATATTTTAGAATCCTGTACATGTTCTAAGCGATGAATATGAATTAACTGTTATTTTAAGCTGTTAATACAAAATGGATGGTGCGTACATCATTTCTGTCAGTTGAAATATTTTATGGCACCTAGACACGTAAAATGGGTGAAAAGCAGTAACTATACAGATGTGTCTGATGGTAAAGTTACACATCTTACCTATAGATTTTTCCAGCCTGGATTGGTTCTCATCAAGAATATCTGTGAAGTAAAGAAGAGAAATACGAATTTGAGTTTTTCCTTGTCAGTGACAGTTTTTCTTGTGAATCAAATCACTTTCAGTAACATTAAAATCCTTCCTCACTTTTGAAATGTATCTGTGTTACATTGCAATGCCAATGGACTATTTCCCAGATTTGGATTTGCAGATCAATCATTCTTGATCAACGGTGAAATTTTAACTGCTGTCAAGGCCATAACTTCTTCAAGCTGTGACACAGTCAGTGAAGAAAATCAAAAGGAGTCCTATTTTGCTGCCAGCAAAAATGATTGTCAACAATTTACACAGATATATACATGAGTGAATACCTACCTATTTTAAGTTCATTGGCTTTTTCCAACCTATCAACTCTCTCTGATAACTTTCCAAGCATAGATCTCAGGAATCCAATGTCTTGGTCTTTCTTTTCCAGACTGAGTTGTAATTCAGCAACTTTCTCTTCTGTGCTCTGTAGGAATTCTTTCATTGACTCATACCGACATGATGTAAGGTGGGTCTGAAGTTCTTGTTCTGTACCAACAAACATACATCCATATTTCTGGTGGTCACACTTTCTCTGATCACATATCTTCAAATGGGCTTCCATATCCTGCAGTTAAATAATATTATTCATGATCTTCTTCGTTTGTCTTATGCACATCATAATGCCATGTAGTAGAACACCCATTAAAACCAAGAAATTGGAAACAAAAACATGAAACAGATCGCAGTATTTCATCCAAAGGAACAGTCAAGATTTCCCATTGAGCTATCTCATCACAATCAATGATGAAACCTATCTAACAATTATTGTCATGGATACAGGATTGATAAAATCAAGTTTGAGAATTAACACCACATTCTGATGAGAAAACTGTCAGTAGCACTTTAGAGTTGACAACAGTATTGCAAATATTGAAGTGCAAGCCCTAGAATCATAGTTTTTGCATCAAACTGATAATCAAAATATGTACTTGTCTCTTGGTTATGAAAATAAAATTCAATAAGCCTTCTCTATGATAAAAGTGTGCAGTATTTTACAACACTCACTTAGCGCAACACATCGTATAATGGTGGCAAAAACCAACCAAAATATACAAATGTGGATGGAAATTCAAGTATTTCTATGTGCATTTGTGCATGTGGTTTGTTTATATCTTCCTTCTTGCAAAATCCTGGTTATGCTTATTAATCAATATTTCATAAGTTTGCTTTCCAAAGTTGTAATATTTATTCTGCAAGATGTTAAATTCACAATAATTCTGGACGTACCATTTTCCGAATCATTGGACAAGCAGAGTTGTTTGGACACTGCAGTGGAGCATAGCCACATTCATTCTCATGAGCTCTGCAAGAAAAGTACCATTACTGTTGTAAAAGGATGAAATTTCTTAGAAATCTAGCACAGATATGTTGAATACAAACACTCATGGAGATGCTAAAAAATATCACCACTATATTTGTGTCACCATTTTTGTAACTCAATGTTATTTTTTATGATGTATACATTTAATCAGACTTTTTACCAACAAAAATAATCATTGCTATTTATATTGGGTTCTTCATATGTTAAAACTCAGCCAGTGGATTTGAAAAACCCTACAACTCCAGTAACTTTTTCCTTGGACAAAAAGAGAATTAGAGATGGCACCTCAAATGAATGAGACAAGTTGATTTACAAACCTTCTCTCATTGACTTTAATTGTCATTGGACATCCATTTGGATTGACTTCATAATCTCCAGGCACTCCATTGCTTGATGGACGACAACCATATTTGCAGTGGATTTGCATCTCACCTATCTGTTCCTGTACGGCAATGTTTGCTACCACAAACGCAAGTTTCTTATCATCTACAGGGCACTTGACTGTCAAATGATAAAGAATAGCGACACCGAGTTACAAAACATGTTTGTTGACATTCAACACAAACTGCACACCAACAAAGCCAATCATAAACAATGCTGACAACTTGTCATTTTTTGTGTATACCAATCTTGACTTTTTACAGAATTGCATGGCTTCATTGAAGATGTTGATATTACAGCCAGTTATAACACTCTACAAATAAGATATGTCCTGTGAAGAAAAATTTATTTCCATTATTATATTTGTATTTAAAAGGATAACCTTTACCTTGTCCTCCTCTTGTCACACACCATTTACAGTATGTGTGCTGAGGGAAAGGAAAAAAAGAAAATATCTCATTTCACTGGTATTATAGTCATAAATCAGTATCATATTGATACTGGGAAAATCATTACTTTCTTCTGATCTTAAAGTTGCTCCTGCTTGTGATATTAGTAACTCTTCTTTCTCATTCTGCTAAAGGGTTTCAATTAAAAACTAATGCACTGAATATTTTGATATAAACACATGAATTTCCTGATAACAATACAGTCATTTTTTTTATTTGTAATTTCATGCCCATCAGTAGTTTGAATACAGATTTTTATTTTTGAAATATCAGATATGCTAGGTACATTTAATAGTGTAAATTTTGTTGAACTTTTCGTACTTTTTGAGATGTAATGGGTAGAAATCACATGGAAGTCAAATGGTTTGCTAGAACAGGAATAAAACACTCTTTCAATGTTCATGTTCAACACAAGAATAGAACAGTAATCAGCTGACAAATTTTTAAATTTCCTCTTTGTAAGGTCAGCAACAATAGATCAAATATGTATCTGAATAGAAAACATCAAGACAGTACTTACACCACAGCTAGTAATAACTGGATCCTTGAAAACCTTTCCGCATAGCAAACAGTACAGTTTTTTGTTTGGAGGCTCTGTGAATATGAGGATCTCCTGTAAAGAATGAGAGAGATGCAATTCATGAAACAGGTACATCTCATTCATAATATGGTATGGTAAGGTCTGTATACAGTGTCATTATTGGAGAACAAACATTTCAAATACTATCCTAGGAAAAATGCTGCAAATGCTTGATTGTTACACATACATGCAAATGACTTCCTCTACTGCAAATAATATAAACATTTCCAGAGGAAGGTTTATCATATACAACACCAGTAGGGTAGCTACATGGGAAAACACCTGAAGAACTGTAGTCTGAACAAGACTTGAATCATTCCAACTCTGGGTAAAAACTCAACACAAAAGCAAGATTTGACACTTGCTATTGGTCACTACTTTGTTGCAAATGGCCAGAACGGTTTCAGACAAACACCAATAACCATCTATTTCATCGTTGGCCATCCACAAGAAGTCATCACCTGCTGCAGCAGATGATTACCATCACCAGTTAGTTCATTCAAATCTGTTTTAGCTTTCAGTGATTACATGCTAAGTCAGACAGTCACTATACCTTGTAGCCCTGGTAAGTCATACACATTGATCTAGTGATCAATTTTCATATTAGTTGATACAACTCTTAGTTTTGACAGATTATATATGAAGTGTGTGTATATTGTACTTGCCTGAGTATAAGCCACTGACCATGTGTTTGCCCCGATTTTCAAAAATGCTATACATCCTTGTGTAAACCCTACCCTAAATTAACTCAAATACAGAAAGGTTTGGAGGGTATAAGGGGTTGTTACAGTTGGTAAAATTTCTTTTCAGATCGAAGAAACTATCAAAAGATGTTAAAATAATGGGACATTGAAGTTCCTATGACAGCATCATATGGAAAATGGCACGTTTTTCCAGTGCCCCTCCATCCCCGTTACCAAAAGTAGAAAAGTACCACTTCAAAGTCACATCTACCATTGTTTATTTTCTTTCATGTCCATGATATAGGTTTTGATCCTCTCAACATGTGATTTAATTTGTTTTAAGCAATTATCCTTTCATCTTTGAAGTGTTTTTACTGGTGACTAATACGATTTGCTGTGCTATGATGTTATTTTCACAAAGATGCTGACCATTTGATATTATGAAGTTGAGTTGCTTTTATGTGTAGCTAGTGCATGCTGGTTCATAATCCACACTATGCTGTTGATCAGCAGTATACATGACGTCTTTGTTCCACATTTAACATTTTATTTCAAAATATAATTCAAGCTGAAATTTTACCAAATTGTCATTTCTGTATCCTGGGATGGTGTAATTAGTTTGATTTGAAACAGCAATATAAAATACTGTGTCAGTTCAGCTTGGAAATCGTCACTGAGTTTTGCGGACTTTTGGCAATGGTTGCCTATCAGTATCAATGCAAGGCATGCCAGTTCATAAAATCATAAGAATGTAAATTTTGCCAGTAATTTTGTCTTTTACAATTTCTTTTGATGTAAGTAGATTTTTGGACGTGATTGACAGTTTGAGTGCAGTTCAGTAATTGTGCATAAGTTAGCAAATGGCAGATAACATGGGTTGCTTGAGTATAAGACCCTCCCCTGGTATAACAGCAGTTTTGTGTTGCTGAAGTAGGGATTTATACTCAGATAAGTACAGTATATTATGAAGCATGCGGCAAATAAATGATTACAACAACGCCACATCCAATGAATATTGACATGGATTCATTGAGAAAGTTAATGATAAGAGCATTAAGGTTTAATTAGTCAGTAATGACATGAAATCACACAACAAAAGAGGGGGGGGAACTATGGTAGTGGGTCGATTTCACCAATTGACTACAACTGTCATAAAAGGACAACTTACATCACTAAGAAACACATCATCATCCTGACATATGAGTTTAGAGTGACATGAAACGAAAAAACAGCAAAAAAATGAAACTGACAACACTGAATGACAAATGACATGATACCACCAATACTGAAGTGAATATATGACAATATGGATACATTTAATATGATCTTGTTCTTTTTATAATGTATAAACTATCATACAAACATTTTTCTACAAGAAGTTATGTTCATTGTAAGCACCCTATAAATTTTGTCTTCTTGTTAAATTTCCAGTGTACTGCTTAACAGCACACAGAAAAGCAAAGTGCAGGGTAGTGACTGCCTTCTAAATGAAAAATTTAGTATCCTTTGGTCCTAGAGCCCCAACCACCCATCCCATCTTAGTCATACGTGTATATGACAATTGCTCTAGCTGGTAGCTCATCTCGAAATCGAGCTACAAAGTGTGATACCGAATGACAAAAACACATAGACACAATAACACCACATACAGTTCAATTGTTAGTTGGTGATATTTTGCCATGATGCATGCAGTAACTGCTTAATACACTGAGATTTACAGATACATCGGTACATTTAACATAGAAAACATGATCATGTCTATGATTATTACCTCCTCTTCATCACTACTAACAGAAGGAAAAGATCTTGCAGAGATATTGGAACCAGTACGTCTATGATGAGGTACAAATGAAAACTACAAGCAGAAGCAAGAGGATAGCAAAATATGCCATGTTTGGTTAGTACAAGAAGATTTTAACATTTATCAAGTCAGAACTAGCTTATTGGGCTCTGATTTAATATACTTGGTTGTTAGCAAAGAGATGGGGTGAAAGACAATGGATAAAAATACCATGATTGATGACCTAATATATTATGTTTATCAGTAGCTTGGTAATTGCGAATTATAGCCTAGTCTACAACTTTGTGCACAAACAATAAATGCTTGGCGTTCATGAAAACCAGTCAGCCAATACATCCAAAAGGTATTTTTAACATTATGACCTGGTACATGTTGGTGAAGGTGATGCAAGAAATTGACAAAGTTTGGAGATACCTTTTTTTTATGGGAAATAAATAATGTTCTAAAAACCAGGTTGAGTAATCTAGTATTACCCATACAAGGAGTCTTGTATTGTTCCAAGAGATAGCATCTAACTGACACAACTTTACATAATCATTGATATTTCTAAAATCTACAATTTGGAAGAGTAATATTCATAGATGTTGTTCATTATCACTGCATCTATCAGACAATGGAGAAGGCTGTCATATAAAACAGTGTTAGTTTTAAACAGAGATTACCATGTTTAATTTAAGTTATAGAGGAAAGATCTACCACAGGTTATGTTTCACTTCTTAAAGGTTGACAGTACACTTGTGAAAAGACCTTGATAACGTAATCCTGTGTTCAAGTATCGATGATCAAGAGTACTGTACTTTACCTTTTCATCGTGGCAATCTAGTCCAAGTTCACTGTCATATGATACATTTGATGCACTACGATCACGATTACTGGGTGACATTGGTGTCAACAAATCACCTAGAAGTATAAGAAATCAACAGTCAACAACAAAACTTCTCTTAACCCCTATTCTACCAAGTTCACATGTCATCACAAGGTAAAGTTAGTTTGCACCGATGAAGTACATTACGTCTAATATTTTACATTGCAACAAGGACTTGAACATTTGAAGGCCCCAGAAAACAGAGATACTGTGAACATGATTATTTACCGACTTAACCCATTATAACATACCATGCCAAGTAGATGCAAGTATGAATAGGTTTTGGTTAAATACTGCTTTAAACTGATTTAAGATGGGAGAATGACAGGCACGGTACAATAAGGAATAAGCATGCACTTCTTGGAGAACATGAAATTGAACATTCAGTAACTGTCACTGTGTGTCTTAAGATTTCATGAAAAGTACATCACTTGTAAATTGTTACACTTAAAGAAAGTTTGTTTGGAAACAAGTCATCGTTGATGACACAGTCCCCGCTTGTCCATTTTGTTATAATCATTGGTGTCTAGGTAGCTGTGGTCTAGGTCGCTGTGGAATGACATTGATGCAATGGGTGCATCAGGCCTGTGACTTGCATAATAAAGTAATCTGAGGAACGTGTAATAAATGACTCATCTCTGCCGGTAATGACCACTGAAGGAACTTTTGATTACATCACACATAACGATGCCCTCACTGCCTCTAGTGTCATGACGGCACATACTATACACATGGTTTGGTGGAATTTTCGAAATGCTATGGGATTGGGTATGTTGTTGTAATCAGCCATTTCGGATCATATAATGAAACAATTTAATGTGCACAAGAATGCAGCCATAGTATTTATCTTCGTATCACGTTTGAACAAAATCAGTCCATCGAGGGACAGTGACCTATGTTTATGTTTCAAAGACATAAAAAATCACACCAAAATTGAAATCAAATGGCTGTCTCTTGACCATATGGATCATAGCACAAAATTAGTAGACATGCATATGTATGCCATAGTACTTTATCTTTGTACCAAGTCTCAACAACATTGGTTAAGGAATATTTGCATATGATTAAGAGATATTGGAAAAAATTTACAATCTGGCAGCCATATTGGAACATGTTTGACATGTATGCCATAGTGCTTGATCTTTGTGCCAAGTTTGGACAAAATGGGTGTAATGACCTTTGAATTATGCTTCAAAGACACGCAAAATTCCAACAAAATGGCAGTTCTGCAGCCATATTGGATCCTATCGCAAGGTTAATTGATACATGCATATGCATGCCATAGTACGTGCTTTGCCTTTGTGCCAAGTTTGAACAAAATCGGTTCAAGGATGTTTGAGTTACGGTTCAAAGACATGAAAAAATCGCAAAAAAATGGCCACCTGTCAGCCATATTGGATCATTTCACAAAATAAATTGGTGTTCATATGAAGGGCATACTGTTTTGCTTTTGTGCCAAATTTGAACAGAATCGGTTCAAGAATGTCTGAGTTATGGTCCATAGACATGAAAAATCGCAACAAAATGGCCGCCTCACGCCCATATTGGATCGTATCGCAATATAATTTGACATGCACAGGGTTTACATCACTTTTAACTTTTGAGAGTCCCTGGGACTCCTGGTGTTAGAAAATGGGAGTCCTACATCAAAATATGGGGGTCCCAATTTATTTCACAAAAATGTTTTATAGTTTATCAATGCCATGGTCTTCACTGTGTTCAATTAGTATTAAAACACACAGCAAATAGTTGCATATTTCTTAAAATAATTCCTACATGAAAATTCTAGTTCATACTGAGGGCCCTCATTGATCAATTCAAAGAACATTATTCATGATATTATCTCATAACTTTAATGACAAGTTCACAACGTGAAATTTGAACAAATATTCAAATTTGTCAAATTGACAAGAAGGTAAGTAATTTCATACTCTGAAATGGCATACACCTAGCAAGTCCAGTAGGTTTGAGTTCACACTCTGCCAGCAGCTCCTTCAGCAAATAACCTAGCAGTGTTCATGAAGTCAAAATCATCTATGATGGGGCCAACCAGTTTGATGAACATTAGTCTATTAAGCCTTTGAGGATTGAGTCTATTTCGTGCCCTCTGTTTGATGGCATTTTGTACTGAAAAGCCCCTTTCACATGGGGCAGAGAACACTGGTATGACAAGAGCAATTTTAGCTAGGATGGCAAAATCAGGATACTCCTCTGTAAAATCAGTTAGCAACAGCTTGATATACATATCAAAATTCAGTGCCTCCCTATGAGATCTTGTGAAGTGTTTGTAAACAAGGAAGTGTGCCCTAGCTCTATCAGCATCAATACCTGGTGTATTGTTATAATGAATCAACAGTTGATCAAGCTGGTTGACCCCATAGTCAGGTAGGTTGGCCACATTTTCAGGATATCTGTGTGGGTTGAGAATCACATCAAAACACTCCAGAATATTCATCTCATCATCTGGAAATCTGCTATCTAAATTCTGCAGCAGTTTGTTGATATAATTTTCTCTTGCATCACAGAACCTCTGTCTGAGTGGCTGATTGTCAGTATTTTGAATGTTTTTGTATGTGTTTTTCTGACCATTGCCAGGAACATCACCCAAATCATTAAGACGTCTCTGACAGTGTGTGAATCATTAGTCATTCTATTCAATGTGTCCCTAGTAGACTGAACACTTTTTTTGATATAAGAGGTGACAGAATCTTTCTGAAATGTAAGGCTCAAAATTCCAATGACAGTAAGAACATCAATCAATAAGGCAGTGAATAGCAGACACAATGAATTAGAGATAAATTTCAACAGCTCATCAGCCTTTCCCCCTTTTTTGTCACTTGCAAGTGCCAAGGCAATTGGCTCAAAACTGATGAAAACCATCTTGACAGCTGATTCGACCGACAGCCAGCGAACAGATGTAGCCTCAGTAATTTGTTTTGTTTTCCCATTCAACAGAGTTTGAATTTCCCTAAGTTTGTCATATCTCACACTAGAGTCAATGAAGTATTTATACAATGAATGGATTATATTATGATATTCTTTGCAATATTCAATATCTCTGCCTGCTTGGGAAGCAGCAAGATTCAATCAATGTGCAACACAATGCACTTGAACAAGGTTGGGATTTCTGGCTTTTAATTTTGCACCCAACCCGTTCAAACGGCCGGTCATTACGGCCGCCCCGTCTGTTCCTAGTCCATATATTTTGTCCACGGCTGCGTCACAGATTTCTTTCCTAGTCAAAAATTCAATCAAGGCGTTTTCAATCTCTGCAGCAGTGGCATCTGTAATTTGCTGGTTACAGAGGAAAGAAAAATTCGCCTCGCCATTCTGAATATATCGAACATATATTGCAAGTTTCTTATGAATGAAATGTCACAACACAAGTCTCATCCAACATTATACCGATGACGTCACTTGCATATGCTATCAATCAGGGACTTCTCGATCGCATGTTGAATACACTCTTCAAACTCCATAACTATCTGAGGACGTTTGTAATATTCAATGTCTAAGCCGTTCAGATTCTGCAGATGAATGATGTCAGTGAATACATCGCATGGAAGGTCACGTTTAGCGATCAGGTAAAACAGTACGTAATTGTGCAGCGTACGCCTCGAGTTCGTTACTCTTACCGCTACGTATCACTCCACTCGTAACTGTGCTCTTACCCTGCAACTGCCAGTCCTCATGCTTAGGATTTTAACGCTTGTGAGACAACTTTTCGAGTCCTGATGACGAGTGAGAGTTGAATGTTGAAAATTACAAAAACCTTCCATGAACGGGCATGTAACATTCGCTTTCAAACATACACCGCATTCAATGACGTTTCGCTCTTCAGAATATCGAAGCCATTTATCGTAAATCTATTGAGTCAACTTCTGTTGAATGTTCGTAATTTTGCTGACTTGGTCGGGGGACCTGATGTATCAGTATCGCATGGCGTAGCTGCCGTTTCGGCCTCGACCAAACCTGCATGGTGCTGGTTGCTGCGGCCGCCGAAAAAACCTTCGCAGATCGGCCTGTTTGACACGACCCACCATAATGCATAAACATGTGTTAATCGACACAAACAAGAAATCGACCAATTAAGAATCAGTTTACATTTGAAAGTAACTTTTTACAGCAATAGAATTTGTTTCCGCGGTTACCATCGGTTATGAAACAGTGGAGGCCAATGCACTATGGAGCATTCCATTAAAGTACGGGGTCGGTAAGGTTTACTGGGATGTGTTTTACGTGTTCAGCAGCTTCGCAAGGTGTACACCAGCAACAGATATTGCTGCGTCCCAAGGGACGCGTGTTTAGTTTTTGAGGGGTCCTGCGTCCGGTTTTATGCGTAAAGGACGCAGAAATGCGCGTCATGTAAAACCCTGCATGCATGTGTAGGCCATAGTGTTATGCCTTTGTGCCAAGTTTGAACAGAATCAGTTCGAGGATGTTTGAGTTATGGTTCAAAGACATGAAAAATCGCAAACAAAATGGCCGCCTCGCGGCCATATTGGATCGTATCGCAAACTAATTTGACATGCACATGTAGGCCATAGTGTTATGCCTTTGTGCCAAGTTTGAACAGAATCTGTTCAAGGATGTCTGAGTTATGGTCCAAAGACATGAAAAATTGCAACAAAATGGCCGCCTCGCGCCCATATTGGATTATATTGCAAAATTATTTAACATGGATATGAAAGCCATAGTGTTATGCCTTTGTGCCAAGTTTGAACATAATCTGCTCAAGGATGTCTGAGTTATGGTCCAAAGACATGAAAAATCGCAACAAAATGGCCGCCTCGCGGCCAAATTCGATCGTATCACAAAATAAATCGGCATGCATCTGTAGGTCATAGTGCTATGCCTTTGTGCCAAGTTTGAACGAAATTGGTTCAGCAGTGTCTGAGAAACTGTTGATGACGGACGGACGGACGGACGGACGGACGGACGGACGCACAGACGGGACCCAATCTATAAGTCCCCGCCGGACTTCGTCCGCGGGGACTAAAAAGTACAAAGACATATATTCCTAAAATCCATTCCTGGAAATCAAATGACAGATTCTTTGAACTGAAGGTTTGAATTATGTTTTGCAGGACTTAAAAAATATACTATGCCTCCTTACTTCAAAGGCCAGAAACTGAATTACAGAAATCCTGTTTACTAAAGTGATTCTACCGTAGGCTTTTGATAGCAGATAGGAAATATCAATATGTATTTTCAATCCTTTTCCCACTAATGAAGTATTGTCTGATTTCAAATAGAATTCCTTTTTGTCATAGGCATGTAGGCATAGAGAGCAGAATAATGGCTAGATTGGAAGTCCTCACACAGTCTGAGTAAACAATAGCAATGAATTAGCCTAGTCTATATTTACATGTACAGGTACTAGTACCTACCTGAGGTGATAGTGGTCACTGGTGGTGAGGCAGGTCCAACTCCAAATGTGGTTTCCAAATGACCCTGAAATCAGATCAAGAAAGCGAAATTATCTTTCACAGCATTTACAGGGTACCATCTATCTAGTCTTCTGCAACTACCTATGTATGTTGACAAACCTTTCTTTGGAACATTTATCCAGTTAAACTTTGAAATAATTATTTTTCTTCAGATAACATGTATCTCGGTAGGAAAGTGCCACTGCATAAAGTGTAGACTTGATAAATATTTAGTGTTATTTATATCTCCGTTTCAAACGATGTTGAGCTTAATCTTCCCTGTTCATGAGTTTGTTACTTTTATAGTTTATTTTTGTTTGCTTTCTTTTTATTTATTGAGTTTTGTTTTCAGTTTTTGCATATTTGTAGAGGGACACTTTTACATTTGTGCTGGTCACCTGTGCATTCAAACAAGACTTATGTTTAAAGCTTATACAAATTAAGACAAGCGACCTAGCGGTCGATATAGCTCCGCTGTGTTTATGTACAGAATAACTATTTTTGACACATGTTAATGAAGAAGGTGGAAATCTTTGATATCTCAATGCAGTGGCCAGAAAAAGTGGCTAAAATAAGCTGCAAAAATACAAAATTGAAGATTTCATCATACTTTGAATATATCACATCCGATCATCCCTAAGAACATGTCAACCAAAGCTATCTGATGAGTAGTTTTTAGAATAAAATATTCTGACCAAAAATGGCAACAATTGCCCCCCAAAAATAAAAATTGCAGATTTCATCATAATTTCAAAATATCACACTCAGTTCATATATAGAAACCTGTATACCAAATTTCAAAGCTGTTAGACCAGTACTTTTTGAGAAACGCATTTTTGACCAAAAATGAGAAAAATTGCCCTGAAATTCAAAATTGCAGATGTCATCATTATTTCAATAAATATCATTTAGTTCATCTATGGAAACCTGTATACCAAATTCAAAGCTATCAGATAAGTAGTTTTGGAAATACACATTTTTGTCCAAAAATGGCAAAAATTGCCCAAAAATACAAAATTACAGATTTCATCAGAAATTCAATATATATTACTAAGCTTATCTGTAGAAACCTGTATACCAAATTTCAAAGCTGTTAGACCAGTACTTTTTGAGAAACACATTTTTGACCAAAAATGGCAAAAATTGCCCCAAAATTACAAAATTGCAGATTTCATCATTATTTCCATAAATATCATTTAGTTCATCTGTAGGAACCTGTATACTAAATTTCAAAGCTATCAGATGAGTAGTTTTGGAAATACACATTTTTTGACCAAAAATGGCAAAAATTGCCCAAAAAATACAAAATTACAGATTTCATCAGAAATTCAATATATATTACTTAGTTCATCTATAGAAACCTGTATACCAAATTTCAAAACTATCAGACCAGTACTTTTTGAGAAATACATTTTTTGACCAAAAATGGCAAAAATTGCCTTAAAATGCAAATTTGCATATTTCTGCACAATTTGAAAAAATCTGAAATAGATCATCCCTAGGGACATATGTACCAAATATAAAAGCTATCTGACCAGTAGTTTTGAAGAAGAAGATTTTTAAAGATTTTTTTACCAAAAATGACAAAAATTGCCTTAAAAATACAAATATGCAAATTTCACCACCATTTTAACAAATCTGGTTTAAGTCACCCTAAGCAAACTGCATATCAAATTTCAAAGGATCGGACGAGCGGTTTCAGAGTAGAAGATTTTTTTACCAAAAACACCAAAAAATGCCCCAAAATACAAATATGCAAATTTCACCATGATTTGAACAAACTGAAGTGAGGTCACCCCAAGTGAACTGCATATAAAATTTCAAAGCAATTGGACTTGTGGTTTCAGAGGAGAAGGCAATTGTTGACGGACGACGACGGACGACGGACGCCGGACGACGACGGACGACGACGGATAATCAACCTATTTGATAAGCTCCGCGTCGCTGACAGCGGAGCTAAAAAGTAGCACACAGAATTTGGGAGAAAGGTGTGATCTCTGCTATCAGTTACTTTTCATAGGCTGTATTTGAAATCAAAATGTTATCATAACAATATCAGAAATGTGAATGTATAAACGGATCAAATACATCCTGACTCTGAACTAATACATCATACTTACATTATTAACATCTTGGTCGAGTAAGGGTGACGGTAAACTCTGAGGTTGCTTGTTTCTCGTATCCATGGTTCTCAGTTTTTGCAAACAGTAGTTGGAAATGCTTCAACTCTCCAACTTACAATGTAGTCAGTTCTGCTAGACAACAAAAGGATACAAATCAATACTTATTTATTGCTGGTGATAATGGCAAGGTCCATTGACCAACACATAGCTAGACTCTGCATTTTGTTACACATTGACATACAAAAAGAATTAATTGAAATGATACTCATGAAAAATGTTCCCTAAATATGTTGATCTATACTTTCTGTATGTACTGAATGAATCATTCCAATAATTTACAAAACTTGAGAGACAAAATCTGCCTATAGTTTGAGTCAAGAAGTTCAGTTTTCATTTTATCTTCTTTCATGCATAACTTGACAAGCAATATTGAGATACAGTTCAACAACGATATAGAGGGCACACTGGTATCAATGTACAGTCAACACACTCCACTCATACTGTCATTGAACAGTTGATGTTCATGCTTTGATTGATAACACACAAAACAGAACAATCAGCAAAGATTACAGTTACAAGTACTAGCAACTCAGTTTTACGTCAGAAACTGGACAAATGTAAGAAAGTTGACTGATTACATTTCTAAACATAGGGCCAAAGTCCCTGAAGCTACTGTAGACATGGATATAAAATTAAGTATTTCCTGATTGTATGAAATTATCTCACTAAGGTCATCCTAGGGACCTGTTAACCAGATATTAAAGCTGTCTGACCAGCGGTTTTGAAAAAACAAGTGACCCAACAGTCGATAGAGCTCTACTGTGTTATGTAGAGAATAACTTTTTGTGACACATGTATTGATGAAGAAGGTGGATATTTCTTTTGATAGCTCATTTCAGGATGGCCTGACCAAAAATGGCAAATAAGCTGCAAAAATATGAAATTGAAGATCTCATCATAATTTCAATATATTACATTATATTACATAAAGCCTAGGAACCTGTATACCAAATATCAAAGCTATCTCAGATGAGTAACTTTTGAGAAACAAATATTTTGACCAAAAATGGCAAAAATGACCCAAAAATACAAAAATTGAAGATTTCATCAAATTTCAATAAATCACACTAAGACAACCCCTAGGAACCTGTATACCAAATATCAAAGGCATCAGACAAGTAGTTTTTGAGAAACACATTTTTGACCAAAAATGGCAAAAATTGCACCAAAAATACAAAATTGCAGATTTCATCATATATTCAATATATCATATTAGTTTATCTGTAAAAACCTGTATACCAAATATCAAAGCAGACAGACAAGTGGTTTTGATAAAATAAAGTTTTGACCCAAATGACAAAAAAATTCCTTAAAAATACAGATTTGCATATTTCATCACAATTTGAACAAATCTAAGTTGGGTTATCCCTAGGAACCTGTATACCAATTTAACAAAGCTGTCTGACCAGTGGAGATTTTTTACCAAAAACGCCTTTTTTGGTGCTAATTTGCATATTTTTAACAACATCAAAAAATAAAAAAACGTTTCTCATAAATTTTTCATCTACACAACAAATATCAAATCAGTAAGTACTGCGGTTCTCAAGATATTTGAGTGGACGGACGCCTCACAAACGGACATACATACATACAGACTGACGACGGACGCCAGACGGATACCCATCCCAATAGCTTCTATAGGCTATAGTCTATAGTAGCTAATAAACTGAGAAAGGGGTATTTTCACATAAAACACTCTTTTTGCTAATGTTTGTGGCAAAGGTCTGTGATACAGAACTATGCTGTTCTGTTGATCTTTAATTGTGCGATCTAATAAAATGACTAGAAAATGCCATTATCTGTTCATCCACTGGTTTACACCCTTTTACAATACAACTGATTATGAGGGATGCTGCCAGTGTGTTCTGAGGCCAATCTAATGCGCCATTGACAATGATTCTCATTGCATATTACATGTACTGCACTATTACAAAGCTCTCAGCAAAACTTCAAGAAATTCCTAAATTTGATGACCAGAAAAATCATAAAATTAATATCATTTTAAGTTTATCTAGACACTACTGTATCCCTAAAATCTGTAAATGCTATAAAAACCAGTAAAACCTACGTACTAACAAAGTTTCTTAGGAGGAAAGCAAATGTTAAAGGAGTATCGCTAAGCGTGACATTTATTCCTGTATGATGACAGACGTACCAATCCCTTATTGAAAATGGTTTCTGGAAACAAAGACGAGAACTTCAATGGCCATTGTAGACTACTTTAAAAATAGCCAAAAACTTTCCCAACTTGTATGACGTCATCAGAAGCCTTTATAATATGCTAATTCATCACACCACTTGTAAGTTGTATTATGCACTATCGCATAGCTTGCACAATCTACACCGATATGTATGGTAGATCGTGCTGATATTAACCGCCAGAAATCGATTCCTTGTAAATCAGTATTAGACGTTTAACTGTAATACACCGTATAAAATTACCTGCTGACAACCTTCAAATGTACGACGGTGAACTTGTCTGTGTTTGAGTAACTTTCCGAAGATGGGTGACCATATCAATTCACTATTCCTTCAATCCTTGATCACTGCCGTCACTTTGCTTATGTTTCAACCACGATCGAGAGGGTATATAATGCGATCACAACAAGAAGACAACTGCCTGAGAACTACAACTGTAAGTTGATGCTTCGCATGTGATCGTTATCAATACAATCTACTTCTTCGTGGGCTGAAAGTAATATTTTGTATACCTTTTCCACATCCGTCTAAGTTCCGTATGTCAGCTGCGTAGGCGTACGAAATCTCGTATGCGAAACTGTCAACTAGAATGACCGTTGCTGGCGTCCCGTCGATTTTTTTATTGAGTGTTTTCAGTGGGCAAAAAAGTGGCAGAGGTATGTCTTTCTTGGGGACCTATAATTCTTAAGCAATAAAAAATTGCACTGAGCAACTTCACTCCAGTGAAGCATTCGAACTGTCTGAGAAACAACGAAATAAAAACAACCTGTTTTTCAACTCTCCCAGTTTCTCGAATGTTTGTAATCATTTCACCTTTTCTATAGAGGGCGTACTGCTGCCGCCATTTGCTGGGATTACATGTGGTAAGAAGCAGGCAACATATTGAATGTTGAAAAATGTCAGCCCACTTTATACCACCAACAATCCAAGACAATGCTTATGGCTGGGGGCCATGTGAGATCCCAGAGCAATTTAAGGATATGCCATACCAACCATTCTCCAAAGGAGATCGCCTCGGAAAGGTAGGAAGATTGTGAATGCGTCAGGCTGTGAATGCTGGTTGCTGGTCTAGACGTTTCGGCACCAAGTCGTTTCGGCCCAAGACGTTTCGGCCTCCCGATTTCAGGCCCCAAGTCGTTTCGGCACCGCGACCCAAGACGTTTCGGCACTGCTCAGGGATATCTGAGGGAACTAGTGCTGGAGCGTAATGTTGCACATCCAAGCACTAAAAAAGTAGTGTCAAATAAAATTCATGTACATCATGCTTCACTTTGTGAGAACATAGTAAGAGACCGTAAGAAAAAACTTCATATCGTTTTTAAATCTGTGACACAAGTTTATCGATAGCAATAGCCGCCGAAACGGCAAATGTTTGAAAGTGGTGCCAAAACAGCACGGTAAAATGCACAGAAAAGTACTCGTCAGAACGCAAAGGTCACGCTTACGAATATGACGGTCCGGTCAGCCAATTACTAAATAGTTTGAAAACAATCGAAACAGGGATGCCGAAACGTCTTGGGTTGCGGTGCCGAAATGACTTTGGGCCGGAAATTGCGAGGCCGAAACGACTTGGGTCGAATGACTTGGTGCCGAAATGACCAGTTACCGTTGAGACGAGTCGAGAACAAACGCCATGCATATGTCTGCTCTGTGTTCCCGGCGTTGTACGGCCGCCGGGAACTCACAGCATCGTACGCAGGGCTCGAAGGTAGAAGCGAGACCGCTTCTACCTCCATAGATGATAGTTTGATCATCAACAGGAGGGACTATGGATCATCATAGAAGCATGGCTCATGAGCCGACTAAGTTTGCAGCCGCAACAACTTTTGCCCCTTCGGCCTTGCTGATTACGAAAAGCTCTTGGCCACGTTTGGTGTTAGGGTTTCTTGACGTTTCGGCACCAGGTCGTTTCGGCCCAAGACGTTTCGGCCTCCCAATTTCAGGCCCCAAGTCGTTTCGGCACCGCGACCCAAGACGTTTCGGCACCGCTGAAGGCTACCTGTGGGAACTAGTGCTGGAGCGTATATTGTTGCAAATCAAAGCACTAAAAAGTAGTTTCAACTAACATTCACCATGGAGGTAGGAAGCTACCTCCATGCATTCACGTACATGCTTTAATCTTTGTGAGAACATGGGAAGAGATCGTAAGAAAAAGCTTCATATCATTTTCAAATCTGTGACACAAGTTTATCGATATCAATAGCCACGAACATGGCAAAAGTTTGAACGCGGTGCCAAAACAGCACGGCAAAAGTACCACAAAATGCATGTGAAAGTACTGGTCAGAACGCAAAGGTCACGCTTACGAATATGACGGATCAGTCAATTACTAAATACAGTAGTTTGAAAAAAAAAACGAAACACGGATGCCGAACGTCTTGGGTTGCGATGCCAAAGTGACTTGGGGCCAGAAATTGAGAGGCCGAAACGACTTGTTGCCGAAAAGACCAGTTACCGGTGTAATTCCTTTGACCGACTGTTGTGTCTTGAGCATGGATTATATAATTCAGTCCCTGATGTCACACATCCAATGATCTGTAACTTTACAGAATACAGGATTTGTGACATACACTGTACCTCTAGATCTTCAGACTGAGATAAACGGTTCCCAGACACTTCGCACCAAAACCACTTCGCACCATACCATCTCGTCCCATACCATTTCGCACCAAAACCACTTCGCACCAAAACAACCTCGTACCAAAACCTCTTCGCCCCAAAAATCACGTCGCCCAAAACCATTGCGCCCCAAAAACAATGCCACTTCACTCCCCAATTTATCGCTAACCGTTAAAAGCTGAAAATAACCAACCACTGCCAGTGAAGTTATAATCACCTTTCTATCATCCCAGGACTGAAATCTTGAAATTGTACACATTTCGAGAAAATGACATCGCATCATGCAATACCGAGCACGGAACCTGAAATATACCATTTAGTAGTTTGCGTGTTTCTTTTTTTTCTAATATACCGTATGGTTTCATGGAAGAATAAATGGTTCGTGGTAGCCAAGTTGTAGGTAAAAACAACGTTATGATTCGTGGCACCCGCGTCGACGTTTTAGCCTGTTTTAGGACGAGATGACGGAAGTAAACCTTTAATAGTGAAGTGGTTTTGTACGAGGTGGTACTTGGGGCGAAGTGGCGTTGGACGAGGTAGTACTTGGGACGAGGTGGTTTTGGTGCGAAATGGTTTTGGGACGAAGTTGTGTGGGGCGAACTGGTTTTGGTGCGAAGTGTCTGGACCCCAGATAAACAGTATCTTGCAATTTAGTGGGATTACTGAAAGGTTGCCAGACACTTTGCCCCAAATCCAAGTCACAGCATACCACCTCGTCCCATACCATTTTGCAACTAAACAACCTCGTACCAAAACCACTTCACTGGAAGAGTCTCATTGCCCCAAACCCATTTCACCCCAAACAACTCTAGTTCACTTCAAACTGTCACCAACCTGTAAAGCTGAAAATAACTGGAAACCCCACCAATACCCATGAAGATTTCATCACCTATCATAGCCTTGAAAATGAACACATTTCGAGAAACTAACAACAGCATGCAAGACCGTAACCATATTATCTACTGTACATACAGATGTGTAGGAAGACAGTGTTGTCACAGATGGACACTTTCAGTGTTTCCGCTGCCCGCTCGCCAAATCGCAAATGCGAGAAAAAAGTAGCGTTTGGCGAGAAGATTTTGGCAAAAGTTAGCCAAACTTGCGAATCGAAAATTGCACTATGACGTCATCACTTTGTCTGTCCGCGCGCACATCGATGTCCTGCATTCAACTTGAGACGTCATGCTTTATCTCTCTACATCCCCGACCTTATGCGTCAGGAGATCCTATTTGTAACACATACAGTATGAATAAATTGTAACGAAATAACTAACAAATTAATAGTACCGCACGTATATCATGACTAGTTGACTAAAATGTTGCGAAGTTTTGGGTTTGACTACGCGCAATGTGTGATAACTCCGTGCAGTGACAGCCATGTCATCGTCAACACTGAAGGATCGTAGTGACGGTGAAACTAAGCAAAAACGGCAAACTTTCCTTTTTGACTTTGGCTGTTCACCAATATGGGGGAACCACCCCTATAAAACACATTTCTACGCGCAAGTAAATCTATGAAATGGAAAGAAAGATTATGATCAATGTACGAAAGTCGACCGTGAATTTGGAAAGGAAGGTAGCGGCATGCATGCATACGCATGGCATTTTTAGAACGTAGAGCGAGTAAGGCACACCTGAATAGCGAAACTGTTCGTGGTGTATTGCTGCCAACAAGAAAATACCTTACTGGCATTAGAAACTTGTGTGAATTGGCTTCCTTAAATATAAATTCGCGACAATTTTCAGTGTATCACGGACCGTGGTGTATTGTGACGTGACATCGGACTTTCAGAGAAGGCGCTCGCTCGTCCGCTGAGTCGCCTAGTTCCGCATTCACATTGTGCAAATACGCTAAGTCTTGTCGCGATATTTGAGCATTTAACTTGATCGTCAGTGAAACAAAAAGATGTTTCTCCATATCAAAATGGTATATATTTGATATTTTACGGTTCTGTTTACATAATAGACGTGAACATTTGGATTTATGATCCGTGATTTCCGCGATCCATGGCAAGCTTGCTGTGAATACACACTGACGTCTTTGATGATGACCCCTGACCCGAGCGCCATTGATACGCTGTGCACTGTCCGAGCGCCGAGCTTCGCTTGCTAAACTTCAAGCGTAAAGCAAATGTATTGGAAGTCTAAAAAAATGCACATATTTCTCAAGTCTGAGAGTATTTTACTTTCGAACTGCTACGAGAATAGATATCTGATTCGTTTGAAAAAACTAGTATGCTGAACCAGGTTTCGTGCCGTTGTCTGTAGCGATATGTACAGTATCGCACGATAGCGATTTCAGGTTTGTTACTGAATATAGTTGCATACGCCTAACTTTGGACAAGTGTCGCTCGCGTGGTGTCGCTTGAAATTCGGACAAATTTTATATTGTATGCGTGGCTGATGTTGGCACCTTGTAATCTGAACCATAAATTGGTGTTACTTTTAGTATCCATAGTAGCACTAACAGGGTTTATTTCCGTCATTCTTACGGAAAATGCAGACAAATATTTATTTTTGCATATTAATGAGAAAGAAATGACGTCATTTGTGATCAGTGGTATCGGCTTGGCTAATTGAATATCTCATTTGGCGAATAATTTTTTAGGGCTTCTAGCCAAATTTGCTACAAGATTTTGGAACCCAGGGGAAACACTGCACTTTCACCACCCTCTATTACTCATCAGGCTACAATTGTACTTGTGAACGTGGTTTGCAGGCATATTTGCAATATTCCTTTTTTCCAATTCTACACAGTCTATGATTTTGGAAAGAAGGAAAGATTTGTGGTAGCCAAAATGTCTTGCCACAGCATATGTCTAAAAGTGCAATGCAAGACATTACACTGTGATCTATGGGGTGAAATAGTTTTGGAGCAAGCTGGTACATGTAGTTGAGTGATGTGAGGTGAGACAAGGTAGTATTTTGGATGAGGTGGTTTTGGGACAAAGTTGTGAAGGGCAATCTGGTTTTGGTGCAAGGTGTGTGGACCCCATTGAAGTATATAACTTGGCATACACTCACATAAACGTTGTGATATGGTACATCTGTATTCATTTGAAGTATGACAGGGTTAACAACATATCTTGACATTAATTAATGGTCATATGTATGTATTGAATTTATGAAAGCACCAGGGCATACAGATTGAAAACAACTGCTGAAATGAAAATCACAATCTGAAAATTAGCTGAGAGAGTGATAGGATAGTGATTAAAACAGCTGTCATAAAACAGTATGGACAGTCATGAAGGAGAGTAAAAGATTATAATGGTCTATAGGAAACATAAGGGAAGAAAATATTTACGATCAAAGCAATAAACCTGGAGCTTAAGATACATGTAGTTAAAAAAATATTTTTGTCCCTGATCAGAATCTTGAAACGGGGTCCAGACACTTCGCACCAAAACCAGTTCGCCCCACACAACTTCGTCCCAAAACCACCTCATCCCAAGTACTACCTGGCCCAACACCACTTCGCCCCAAGTACCACCTCGTACTAAAACCACTTCGCCCAAAGTATAGTACCATCAACTCGTCCTAAAACAACGATGCCACGACATATCATAACACTGTTTTTACCTGCAACTTGGAAGCGTTAATGTGTCGGGACATTTTGGCTACCACGAACCATTTATTGTTGCATGAAACCATAAACGGTAGAATAAGAAAATGAGAAAAAAGAAACACGCAAACAACTCAATACTACAACTCAGGTGCCGTGCGTGGAATTGCACGATGTCATTTACTCGAAATGTGTAGAGTTTCAAGATTTCAGTCCTGAGATGACAGAAAGATGATGAAAACTTCGATGACAGTGGTTGGATATTTTCAGCTTTACCGGTTGGCGATAAGTTTGGGGCAAAGTGGCTTTTGGGGCGAAGTGGTTTGGTAGGAGGTTGTCTTGGTGCGAAGTGGTTTTGGTGCGAAATGGTATGGGAAGAGATGGTATGGTGCAAAGTGGTTTTTGTGCGAAGTGTCTGGGAACCTCTTGAAACACCCTATTATGTGTAGGGGATCAAACAACTTTACTCTTTCTCTCTGCCATAGTTGATCAATCAAAGTACTGGTATTTTCATTCTTTATATCCTGTCGTAATTTGACAACAAAATAACCTAGCCTCATATGCTCGAATAAACACCTTTGGCTAACAAAGTTAGCCTGACAACTCTAGTCTGTTCACTGTACCTGAACTTGCCGTGAGTGCTGGACATTGATGTGAGCCTAAGCCTGTAAAATATTGCAAACACAAAACAGTTCTCCTTGGGACAAGATGCCACTTGTGACATGACCCTTTTCAGGATCAGCACACTGTCCAAAGAGAATACTTGTGTTTATATGAAAGACTTTCTATTATTTGGTGTAAGTGATGTGTGTAGAAAATGTTACTTGGTCCACAAGGTGGAGAACGTACATGTAAGTGCATGGCAATCAACCTGTAACCATGGGAGGTAGCTGCCTTCATGCTGTAAATGGAAACTTGTCTAGAATGATTGATCTATTAGAAACGAAAAGTGGTGAGCCCAATCATCTTGCTTCTAACTCAATGCTGTGATCTATTGTACTAATCTCTATATGTTTCCTTTAACTTTGTATTTTTTGTAGGTTTCTGATTGGACAGGAACAACTTACCAAGACAAAAGATATTTAGGTAAGTATGATTGATACAACATGCACCATAATTATTTCACTATCAGTCTGAGACCCTTACTTTAATCTTTTGTATAGGACAACAGTTTTTGTAGATACAGTATACATGTATGGCACCTAACTTTCAATATGTAGGAATTTCTTTGCAGATTCAATCATACATCAGCACATTTAATATATCAATTTTTCTTGAGTCAACTAAAGCAATCTTGAAACAGAATGGAGTCAAAGTGGATTACTAGTGACCACATTGTGTTGATGCTTCAGATTGCCACTGTGACTATTTAGTACTGATTTTGAAATGACTTTAGCTAACAAGACTTGTGTGTTCCACCAGATCTGTCTATCAGTGTAAATTTGCTTGTAAATGTGTCTGTGGCAAATTCAAAAATGATTTAGTATTGGATGAGGTTTCGATATATTTTGAGATTTAACAACATGTATATTCTGACTTATGGAATGTTTCCAACATCAATTTCCTCTTTGCAGGAGTAATGGATTGTATGTTCATGTAGCTTTAAGAAATAATCCTCAAAGAAATAATCTAACTGAGTTGAAGCTTTTCATGTCACCATAATCCCTGTGGAATTGAACGAGCAGACAAAAACAAGTTTATATTCGTCATTTTAGTCTCTGTCAAAAAAGTCCAGTCAATCAATTTCAAAGGCTTGTCAGACTATAAATATTGCCTTTTCAGCGTATACTGAGTGAGACTGTGAGTTGAGTAAGAATTTCTATTAATTGATCAACTCACAAAATTTTCAAAGCTAGTGAATAATTTATGAGTCTTTAATCCCTTATTGGCAGTAAAAACAATTTTTCTTTGGCTGCAAATCTCTTTTCATCGGAGTTTTCTATCCTAAAATGATGGTTGGGAAACCATTGGACCATGTTCCATGTTGTTAGGAGAATGCAAGATGATTTACTGTAAAGCATGGCTTAATTCCCTAATGTATCAATTTACACTGTCACATTCCTGAGCATGCGCAGTAGAATGTAGATGACCACTTAGGTTACCAGAAAAATAAGAGCAGCTCTTGCTTATCACAGGTTCTAGTTATAAACAAAATCAAAGGCTGCAGAGATGAAAGAAACTGAGTGTGTTGTAGAGCAATAATGTGATTGATTGATGACATGGTTTGATCCAAAAGGGATGAAATTATTAAATTGTGCTGTTTTCCACCTTGCGCTACTATTTAAAGCTATTTTCTATGTTTTTATGAGCTGCAATGTAGTTTTTCAAAGAAGGGATAAATTACAAACTGTTATTTTTTCATAGACGTAATGCCAATGCACAGTCATTTGCAGATATTTTGTTATGCAAATTAGCCAGTAATGTCTCACTGATGTCTGGAAAAACACAGTGCATGCATTTTGTATTCTGTAAAAGATCGACTCTATTCCTAGGGTCTATGCGAAGAACAACAACAATTACTTTATGTACAGTGTCAATGATATTGCTTGCTTTCCTGGTATAATTCTTTCATAAATAATTTCCAAACCAAGTTTTCGGGAGCTAGTGCTAGAGCGTAGATTTTAAAAGCTCACTGCAAAATGCTCAGTGTAGTAAGGGAATTTTTTATTTAGCTGTGCCTTTTATCTTTCAACACGCCATTTGTTCAACTTTATAATTGTCAACTATTTGTTTATTGTTACTTTGTTTGACTTTTCAAGTTTAGTTTTAAATGTATGTGTTGTGATGACGCATACAATATATTTGATGATACAGTAAGAAAAATGTACTAAAAGTACAACAGCATTAAAGATTTCAGTATTTACATTTTATGTTCATTATTTTAATTATTTTCACACCTTTCAACCAGGAAAATACAATTCCCAGTTTGGTTCAGGCACTCAGTATGCTTACTACCACGATGAAGATGAAACAACCTTCCAACTTGTTGATACAGCTAAGATTCCTAAACCATTGTATCAAAGAAATAGATTCAGAGTCAATCAGGTGAGTGTGTGTTCAATTCAGTAAAAGTCAATCAGTTGTTCTGTGTGGAAAGATAAGAATGATTTAAATCTAGGAAAATAGGAAAGATACCTGTCAGATTTCCTATAATATCATTTACAGTGCAAGACATTACTGTACAGTGACCTCATGGAGAAAATATCCATAAACCCTCCTACCCTCATCATTCAATTGATTTACATATATATATATATATATATATATATATATATATATATATTGTATATATTGTATTCATTTATAATTTCATTCTAATGATAAGATTGATTTTATTTGCCCAAATTGTATAAATTATGATAATACTTCATGAATGGATGTGTATCCAGTAAAGAAGTTGTATGTAAAATAATGATAACCGTCATGGTATGTCATATGATGATGATTGTATGGTATGTCTGACTGTGGGGAATCTGAATTCTGTACTGGTTCAAGTGGAAAGGAGAAAACAAAAATGGACTGGTCTCAACAATATTATTCTTAAACTGTTTATGATTTGCAGCGTAATATCAGAAGAGATCGTGAAAGACGAGAGCAGAGAGCCAATGCTGGAATGCAGACTCTGACTAAAGCACAGAAAGAAAGACAACGTCAAATGAGAAGACTTCAGAAACAGTTTGGCAACAAGAAGTGGACTGACAATAGATTCCAAGTATGTATCATGTAGTTTATGTATCTGTTCAGATAGTTTTCATGATGATCCAATCAAACAATGCAAACACAGTGTCTGTAAACAGTAACACAAATTCATGTTTTGAACAAGTAAGGAAATTGAAAGCACTGTGGCATGATTTGTTTCCCTTGACAACTATAATGAAAAAGAATATAATACATGTAAATCTATAAAATAATAAAATTTCTTATGAAATACTAATAAAAAGTGAATGTTGATGCAAGTGTGTTAGCAGTGTTTGTTGGCATCTCCCATCATTGTGCATGCTATGTCTGTATTGTCATTCTCCTATTGTTCAGAGAGTACTGATATGAACCCGTATTTTAACATATCGAAATATGAATCATATTTTCACTGAAATCGGAACTACTTATGGCACAGCATTTGGTGCAGCCCAGTGAACTGTACTCCCAAATCTCCAAAATGTTGAGCTAAAGTCAAAATTCAAATTGTTGTTTATCTTCAGTTTTGACCACTGTATTTCAGGACAAGCACAGTTTTACCAAAAATAAACACATATCGAAATTTTGCAAGTATATTACAACTGGTACTGGTCATGACAGAGTGTGTTTTGCATGTCGTCTGCTTGTACTTTAGAACAAAGTGTAGAGGGCTCATTGGCATGCAGAACGACTGTTCTCTGTGCGCCAGTTTTCCCGATAACAAGTTTCACTACCTCGAGAGTGCAATTTCATTTAGCACTACCACAAGCAATCATCAGAATCTGAGAACACAAGTGAAAATATACTACAAATGAGATGCATATATATGTTCTAGATTCATATAGTGATTCTGATTGTGAATGGCCATAGTTTTCTCTGAAGTTGTGTTTACACAGTATAACATATTCGGACCTCAGGAAGTCAAAATTAACTTATAAAGTTGTGTGGTCATGTTTATTGGCAATCATTTAGGCAAGCCAGCAACCAAAATGTATAACCATATCTTGTAAATAGCTTTTGAAATATATACATTATCATGATTTGAGTGTACAAACAACAGTTGATGATTTCTTTATCTTCAAAATAAAAGTGTGTGACAGCCAAGTACTTATTATGTTGACTTTTTTCATCTGTTAGAGGGGTCCAGTAAAGAACCGTGAGGCTTCTGTGGAAGTGAAACCTACCTGGAAGGTTGTAGAAGAAATGGATTTCCCAAGACTTAGTAAATTGAAATTCATGGATGTCAAGGATCCAGAAGATCTGTAAGTTTAGAGGATGTGTGTCTTTGTATTGAATTTACACAGCTTATGTTGCTAAGTGGCATGTCAGATACATACATGTAGCTTTAAAACCTTTGACCTGCCAGTACTGTCAGTCTGAAAATATTATTTTTCCAAAACATGAATGTCAATGTGAAGTCTTGTATCTTTCATCTTTAAATTCATACTCCAGTCGTGTTTGACAGTTTACTGAAGCCCAGCCATCATGAGCCATAGATTAAGTTTTGAGGAATTCACTTGTTTATACATGATTGTCGATATCAAAGATGGACTGCTAACCTTAGATTTCCTCACCATATTTTCCAACATTGGTGTGGTAAGTCAACATGAAGCCATTATGTGACCACACATTGTATCGTATTTGAGTGAATTGCTACACAGAGCAGGTCAAAGGTCATGGCAGATTTCAAACTCTTGTCTCAAAGCTCCATAAGCTGTATCTTTTGGCTATTGTTCCAGAACTTTTGTTTTGTGGTTTCCCTACACTTTCTGCATTGAATCCCTAAACTGTAATTTAATGCCAAGTATTTAGCATATCAACACAACCTATATGAGTATAATCTACATTGTTATTGTTGAAAATTGTATTCAAGTCCGGACTAGAATTCATTTGTAAACAATAAGCAATGATCAATACACACATACAAGATGTGTTGACAAAAAGAATACTCAAAATTTCAGCATGACAAACGGATTAGGGTCAGACACGGTAGTTGATATACAGAACAGAATACTGAAAAACTTGCTACAAGTTACAGCTTATGTCCCTTTAACCCTTTCATCACTATTGTTTAGCCCAAACCAATTGTTATCAATGGTGATTCTAGGCCTGGTTCTAGGGGATGGGCAAAACACAAACTTCAACAGAAATGGACAGTGGAAACAAAGCCACAAACATGCATACCAGTAGAGAAACGTGTATACCCACATGCATTTGTTTTACAGGATTGTGTTTGTAACGCCATCATGACTTCAGCTCTGGGGGATACTGTAATAATGAGACACTGCCGAAAGTTTCAATTTTCAACGTAACTCACTTCTGTTTGCAAAATCATTTCCATAATGCAAGTATGCATGTATGGAGTACAAGTATGATTCTTTGACTGTTTGTGTTTCTTTTCTCAGAATCCGTGCTGGATCCATGGAATATTATGATAAGAATTACGATAGAGTATCCACCAAATTGGAAAAGAAGTTGAAGAGAGTGAATCGTATCTTCCACAAAGTAACTACAACTGATGACCCTGTTATAAGGAAGGTGAGTGTGTGTCATGGAGTCATCAAACTTTACTGCTTTGAAAGGTGTCCAGCACAAATACCCCATATTTAAACAAATGCCCTTTTAAACTCAAACACACAACACCTCCCCTCTACACTGAGATCTTGAAATATTCATATACACCGAGTATTGACAGTGGCAATCGGCCATCATGATAACCGCCTATCATTCAACAATGCATAGTTGATCCAAAGTATGAGTGTAATGAAATAGGTAGGAGTAGATCATTGATGACAATTTCAGATCAACAATTTTGAACTTTTGTTTATAAATCTACTTCTTCCACCAAAGAGTAATACATTGAAAAATGACAATGTACCACAGCCAACTCATAAAAAGGGTTAACAGAGATTATTCTGTACTCATGTCATTGTATTTTGCCACATTGGTTTCATTCATGCTTTCAACTAGATGTTCCACAATTGTATAATTGCAGCTTGCCTCAAAGGGGAACGTGTTTGCTACAGACATCATCTTAGCAACCTTGATGTGTTGTAATCGTTCTGTCTACTCCTGGGATGTGGTTGTTCAGGTATGTGTCAACTGATCTGACAGAAACATTGTAACTCTAGTCTCCAATGGTACAAAAGTTTTATTTCCCAGACAATGTATAATTGCTGTATTTACTAATGTACATGGATGCATAGAAAATGTTCCAATGTAAAGCAGAAATAAACACAATTCGCTTTGTAGACAGCAGGAAGTTTTAAAATTTACTTGAAATCATTTAAAGTTTACACAAATTGCATCAGCTATCAATGACTTCAAGCTTTGCCACGACTTGCAACCGCCAAAAAGCACCCTTCACAGCAGGGATCACATGCAGTGTATATTAATTGTAGTTTTTGTATAACTATTACAATACATTTTGAACATGCACTTGATTTGATACTTTTGTTTTGATTTATCAGTACAACATTATGCTATTACATGGCGTGTCAATATGTGCATACTTACTGCAGATGTGACAGAACACTACCCTGCTGTCAAACTAATTTGTACAACACTGAATCAAGATATTTCTTTTCTATGCAAGGAAATTGTACAGATTTCATGTACTGACATACAGCTGATCCAGGAGGTATTTCAAGATATCCCTAAATTTACACAAAGAGTTCAGAAATATTTGGAGGTTAGGGAGAAGTTACACTGCAGAAGGCTGTTACTGTATATATGTAAATTGTATAGTATGCTTGTCATTGCAGTTGATCAAAACGTACATGTATCCTAGAATGTTTCATAAAACAGTAAAATAGTTTCTATCATTCTGTTTCAGCATGTTGGAGGAAAGCTTTTCTTTGACAAGAGAGATGAGTCAGAATTTGGTAAGTCACTATGATGGTCCATCTCTAGGCTAGAGGATTCATCACCTCTTTATACTTCAGTATTAACCATGGAGTCATTGACAGTGCTCGCTATGCTAAAATATACAAGATGAACAACATTATATCCAAAGTTTGACAAAACAACAATTTTTTGTCACAGTAAAATATCTTGGCTCTAACACCATCTTAACTTTGAAACCATCAGTGAAATGATCAACTGTACCATAAGTATCAAATGTATGCAGTAAGAGCTGACCTATGACCTGCCAACAGTATCCATGGGTTGTCTTGCACTCCAATGTGGAACTGTCACTATGATCTCTCGTCCATAACTTCTGATCATAACTTCGGTGATGGTGCCTGGAGGGCATGGCAGCTACAGTTGTGCCTTCTCTATGTATGCTAATTTTTCAAGTTATGTAAATCCAGTCACATAGTCACAACTTACCCAGAATACATATTGCATGTTGGTAGCAACCACTTCACCAAGGAGTGCTAAAACTCAAAATGTGGAAGCAAAATCAGCACTGAGATAGCACCTTCTGCCCAGAGTTTTGATGTTTATCATCACTAAACCTAATATCAATCAATATGACTGAAACCAAAGTTATGAAAAACATGAAAGTCCCGTGCAAGAGCAGTTGGAGACACAATGCAAGTAGCGCCAATAAGCCTTAGTGGGAACTCTGCTTCTGATGCACAGCAATGTCTTAAAAAAGAGTTTTCTTTGCCACGTTATGATATTGTGTGCATGCACTTCTCACTCTTCCATGCACTGCTGAGACAAAATGATTGTGAAATGTTTGTAGCTGTTTGTAAGATTTCTTTGATCAGGTTGAAATGAACCAAAATGAGTAAAAGACCAAAATGAGTAAAAGACGCTCCTTGTTTCCCTTCTATCAGCATACAATTGACGAAGGCAGTTATATGTTTATTGACAAGTTTCACAGCTGAACTTGTAGCATAGGATAATTTCGGTACTGCAAAGAAACTTGTGTAGTGAAAATTGATACAGCGGCTCTTGCTGAACAGATGAAGTAGTGACTCTTCAAAAATTTTCTTTGTATTCAGTTACACTGGAAATTGTGTCAGTTCCGTAGATAATGCATTGCTTTCATGGTTTTTCAGATTTACTAACTGTCAATGAGACAGCCACAGAACCTCCACAGGAAGAGGAGAAACACATCAATGCACCAAGGAATCTAGCTTTGGAGGCAACATTTGTCAACCACAACTTTTCTCAACAATGTCTGAAAATGGTAAGGAAATATTCAGTGTCACAGTACACCAGCAACCTTCATTCTTCAGGCACAAGTGATATTTCTTCAGTCAGATTGTTTTAGCTGTTGGAATTTGAAATCGACTTATTGTGCCTGGCCTGTGCTTGACTTGTAGAAGATGTCTCTGTCTTTTGTAATTACACATTCTGTACCAATTCCTACACCACACTGTCATCCAATCAGCTTTGTCTATTTCCAGTTTGTTGTAAGTTTTCAAGTGACAAGCAGTTTCTCTGACTGTCCATGTTTCCATGCGTAGACTGAATGACTGGAAAGTTGTCTTGTTATGAGTAATACACAAGTCCTCCATTGGGTTTTACAATTGGTTAAAGGTCTGGTGAAATGCCCATGTTGCAAAATCACAGAAATACAGTTGATGGTCTATAAAACAGTTACGTTCATTTCTTTTTTTCGTTTAGCGCGCGTGATTATGAAATATGGCAAAAGAAAAATGCAATGTGGGCGTGTCCCCCGAGCCTCTCCAGTCGACTTTTTTCGGCTTTCCGAAGTTTGCCCGACGCCGTATCTCATAACGGGAACTAAAGTATTTCACACCTCCGTAAGCTCCCTACGGGGGGTAACTTCTAGGGTTTCCGCTTACATGATCAGGATAGTGTCCTCATTCACTATGGGAGAACGTTGTTCTTTTGGTGGCTGTGACAGCGGCAAGAACATGAACGGCTCAACTGTAAATTATTTTAAGTTCCCGTCAAGTGTTGAGTGTTTGAACCATAGGATGTGCTTGTCTCTGCTGGTTCGTACGATCGGCCACGGTCCCTCGGCTCAGCCTGCCTCGCTACTCGCTACACAGAAGGTTGGACCGCAATGCAAATCAACAGCATGAACACCAACACTGAACGTTGTGACTGCCATTAAAATGCACTTGTCTACAACACGGAACGTCGAGACCGCAATGCAAATCGACAGTAACTTAAAAGGTAAATGGGACCGTGATTAAATGCACTACAAGTACAACCACAACACGGAAGGTTGAGACCACGATGCAAATTAGCTGCATGAACAGCAACACTGAATGTTGAGACTACCATTAAAACGAACAACAACACGGAACGTAGAGATCGCGATACCAATCACGGAGGTAGAGTCCTCCTTGATACAAATCGACAGCAACATGGAACGCGTCGTTGGGACGGCAATTAAATTGAAGAACAACGGGGAATACCGGACCACGAGGACCGCGATGCAAATCGACCGCAACATGGAATGTTGAAGACCGTGATGAAAATCCACAACACAGAACATCTAGACCGCAATATAAATCAACTGCAACACCGAACCTTGTTGCCTCGATTAAAATGCGTATGTCTGCTATGTATAGCAAAAGTTTCAATTCTCGCGAGCGAGCGTTCCTATGCCCGCTGTACACTAGACAAAATGACGTCAAATTTATGTCGAGGGCTCGATTGCGTGTGTCTTAGTTTCAATTCTCGCGAGAGCCATTTATGCATGCTGTACACTAGACTAAATGACGTCAAATCTCTCGCGAGACTTGGCACGATTGCAAATACGTACGACGGAAAGAACGCAATAATACGGAAGTAGACACAGTTTTTGCGAATCGCCGAGAGAGAAGCGCAGATTAAACAAAAGACTAAAAAACCCACGTTTTTTCTTTATTTTACCATATTTTTAAACAAAATTCAGTTTCGCCGCTGTGGCGAATTAGGATCGATTTTTTTTGGCCACTTCGGATTTCGATTCGCATTGGCGAACGTGGCAAATGGGCAGCGCGAACAGTGTTTTGTTAGCGGATACCGGGCAGAGATAAGGCGGCGTTGGACCGCTATTCGATGTAAATGAACACACCAGTGACGTCACAGACGGCCAACCATTATCCCCGCTATGGGCGTGACCTGAGTGTCGCAAAATGACCCCATGAAAGCCGCGCATAGAAATATAAAAAAAATTAACACTTGCGCGTACTTTTAGGTTGCAATTCTGTTGCGAGTGTAATAGTATTGACCCCCTGGAAGATATTCAGTCACACGAACGGGACCATTTCACCAGACCTTTAATGTACATGTATCTGTGAGCCCAACAAATAGTTTTTAACATGTTCAATACCTGTGCATGTATGCTACAACTAAGCGAAATCATTCCATTGTCTGCTTTCATTGACTTTCCTTCTCACTCTGTTTGCTTCAGAAATTTGGAAGAATTGATCCAACATAGACTATGTTGATATCATGAACGATTTCTTTATCCATAGAAATAGCTAATATGTTATTGTAAAATTGATTCTACCAGTACCAATTGAAGTTCTATTCTTCATCATTTCATACTATGCTAACATTTGAATGTCTCATATTTCAAAATAGCTCTCTCTATTGTATTTGTGTAATGTGTTGGGTATCAATCATATTGCATAATGTTTAAACATTTTTGTAATGAACAATCATAGTCATGGGTATTATTGGTTGTTTGGATTATATTTGACACTGCTGTGTAATTTTTTTTTTCTTCAGAATAATGAAAAGTATTCATTTGAAGATCCTAATCCATTTCAGCAAGATGAATCTGACGGTGAGATTGCTTCTGTTGGATACAGGTAAGGTGTCCCATGCTGTCAAAGAACATATGCATTTCTCTATTGATAAAAAATCAGGATAAATGACGTCAATAACATATCATTGTATACAGACAAAAGTAAACTCTACCATTGCTCTGTATGCATTCAATGCGGCCAAAGAATGAGATCACCACTTTTGCTTCAGCATTGCTGTGGATAAGAGATCACCCTATCAGTGATTGTTGGGTAATATTGAAACCCACTGATGGAAATTGTTTCATTGTTTCACACTCAGATTGATAGGTTTCCCACATAGATTCTTCTTATTCTTTGGGTTTGATCATTTGATAATAATGAAGCTATTGTAGACACATTAATCACAACATTGTAGTTGCTGGTACCCAAGTTGCCAGAGTGTAGATATTTAAGGAAAAGTCAGATAAGATACATGCAAATTTTCTTTCCATGTTCTGAAATCTGACATTTACTTTCAGTTGTCAGAGCATGCTTTTTTCTAGAATTCAATATTTTATTTCAGTTTCAGTCTTTCATTCGTTTATATACTTTTTTTTACAAAAAATGCTGGCTAAGTAACAATTGTTATGGCAGATTCTTTTCCAATGTTTAATTTCCCCCCATCAACATCTGATAGTCACTATCCCATAATGAATAAAATACTAAGTTCAATTGATCAGAAAGATAAATATGGTGTTCTGATTATTCTGTTTCAATTCAAGGAAAAGGTGCATTCTGTACAGCAAGTGTAAAAAGGAGTACCAGTTTTCACTAAGCTTCAAAAGTAAACCGTAAATCAGTAAATATCTTTTTCAGTCTGGATGTAAAACAGTCTATAAATGCCAGATAGTAAGTTACAGGGATGACCACATAAGTCTTTATTTTGATTGAACGAAGAATGTATGCAAAATGGATTTCATTAAAGTTTTGATTGATGTACAGATTTCTTGAACTTTGTCCTTCAAAATTTTAACAAATGTTGATGGTAGTAGGAATTGTTATTTTCCATGTTCTTAATCTTAATAAAATCTTCTTTTTCTCTCTCATAGGTATCGGAAGTGGGACTTAGGTGATGGCATTGAACTCATAGTGCGATGTGAACATGATGGAGTTATTGTTGGTTCAAATGGAGAAACACAATTTTTGAATATCAAAACTCTGAATGAATGGGATTCAAAGGTAGGCATAGCTGAAAATGACAAATATTACCAAAATTCCTGTTTTGCAAAATGTCAACAAATGGATGGCATTCAGTTATGTACCGGATAGAGTATGAATGTTTTAACCTTTTCCTTGTTTGCTCTGTGGTATCATGGACTCAGTAATCAGCATTCTGTGTTCAATAAACCTGAAAATTTTAATTATCAGGCAAGATTCATAAATGCAGTTTCTTACTGATTTACTTGTAAATAAGTGTGGTTGTCTTGTCTACTGTTACACTCATGGACAGGTGACAAATAAAATTTAAAATCTCAGAGATTGAATATGTGCATCTCGTAATACGTGGACTTAAACAACAGTCCAGATAGAATGGGAGAAAATGTTTGGACAGTATTACAGTGATTCGTATCATAGTGTAAAGCAGGTTAAGGCCATTGTCTTATTAAAAAAGAAATGTTTCAAGAGTTCTGTAAGCATCTCAAGAATTCACCAAATACACATAATACCACTAGTAGACCTTACTGCCTGAAAACAGTGCTAGTTTGTATTTCTTTACCTACACAGTTGCACAGTATCGGATGGGAAAACAAAACTGTTTTCTTGCTGGTCCTGTCATCCGCCATCCTGCCAAGTCAGTGAAAAACAGTATTAACCAAAACCTAATTTCATAGACCTAGCATGTCTCATATACTAACATGTAACATACTTGTGTTCAGCTTGGCAGTTTTAGCACACCATAAAAATCCACCTGAACATTGTGTGGATCCCTGGACTTGTCTGTCTACTGTATAAAGACATTACTGATTTCAACTAACTTGGCAAGATGAGGGCCCCTTACTCCTTTGGACACCCAGAAATTCTGTGAGATTTCAACTGATTTGGTGGGAAAGGGGAATTTATTAATTAATAATATAGCTCAACTTGTTTCTGTTTGAAGTGGAATAAAATATGATGTTTTTGTGTCACATGACAATTGAAACATGTATGAAAATACCCTTTGAATAAGGTTAAGTATATTAAGTAACAAAAGTCTGTCCAAAATATCATCTTAATTCATAGGTAAAGCAAACTACTTATGATGTTAAATAATGTTGTCTTTTGTAGCAAGTGCCCGGTGCTGTTGAATGGAGACAAAAGTTAGATTCTCAGCGTGGTGCTATTTTAGCAACAGAGTTGAAGAATAATAGTTTCAAATTAGCTAAGTGGACTACTGTGGCACTGTTAGCTAACTCTGATCAACTTAAATTTGGGTAAGTTTGATAACTAATTAATTGTTGTTGACTTTATTATAAATTGTGATAAAAACCCAGTCCTCAAAGCATTTTGAGTACAGAGTGAATTTGGCATAGTAGGAAGAAAGGAGCATCACTGGTGTTTTCTTTTGCACACTTTTTTTGAGGGCAATAGCAATTTTTGTCTATTCCGTATGTAAATTTTCCCAAATGTACCATTATGTGGAGAAATGAGAGTAACTTCATAGTTTTGGTGGCTGCAGTCTTTATATGAAACCAATGTAATACAGACTGATATTTTACAGTATGTTCTATGATGCCACTTTTATAATGTCAATTTTTGGATTTGAAATAAACTTCTTGACTCGATATGTGTAATGGTTAATAGAAAAGCTTCCACTACAAATTTCCTTGGTTGCATGCTATTGCAGCTGCCACTGTCATTGATGCTATTTTCACATATTTACCTTATCATAGCTATGTTTCCCGTGTGAATCCTAAAGACTCTTCAAAACACGTCATCCTTGGAACTCAGCAGTTCAAGCCCAGTGAATTTGCTTCTCAAATTAATCTGAACATGGAAAATGCATGGGGAATCCTTCGTTGTATTATTGACATCTGTAGAAAGCTGGAAGAAGGCAAATACCTCATCATGAAAGACCCAAACAAGGTATGCAATGTATCTTATATGTCACCTTTATCAAAACAATGGTATATGTATTGACTTTACAAACTATCAAAGCTGTAACTTGCAAAAACATCAAATCAGCGCATTTTCTCTGGCTTAGCAGTGACTTAATTGATATTGTGAGGTTTTTATTTCATCATGATAATTTATCATCATATGTTAGAAATAACCAATAAACTAATAGAGCCTCTACTTTAAGTAATTTTTCTTGAACATCATGTGCAGTTATTGCTGCAAACAATTAAGGAGTGCAACTTTCATAAAACTAAAGTGTCCACTTATGTCAAATTTTTAACAATTTACCATTTCAACATCATATCTTGAACTGAGAATTTCTTGACAGATCAGTTTTTGACTTGAGTATCATGTAGCTTTTGCAAGACACATCATTCTTCCACAAAGTTTTCCTGTCTTTTCATCCAGACTCCGTATAGCTGGTCTTTTCTTCAAAGAATCACATTTGTCAGCAAAGTTAAACAAATGCCGTGGTTTTGTTTTATGTTAAAAGAAACAGCTGCAACAAGATTACTGTCATTTTTCAAATGCGTATATGCTAACAGTTTACTGTATGGCTGAAGAAGACATTACAGATTCAAAATTATTGAGTGTGTATGAAGTGCAAAAAATAACGTTGTACTGAATCTGTGCAACCTGTACACCCAGTCAGTGTCCATTCATGAAATGCAGTGGGTAGTCACAGACACCATATGCAGAAACAATAGTGACAGACATCGTTTGGAACATTCAGAACATTCCATTTATCATTCAGTATTATCATAGGCAAAACTGTGAATATCATCATCAATAACAATCCGATAGTTTATATTCATGTTATGACAACTTGCAACCCAAATGTTACTATTCTGAAAAGGGATTCAAAAACTATTCTCAGCTCTTACTTTACACACTTGACAGCAGTGGTATTGATGTATGCATAGTTGTGGGATTTGCATCTATTTAGGTCAGTATCATGACCCGGCTATTGAACATTGTCGCAGCTTGTCTCAAGAAACAAAACCCGTATAGGGTGTGCCTATATCCCCCTTTCCAGAATTTTTCACACTGTCAGTATGTAAATTTATTTAAGTTACCCAAATCCTAGCTCAGCTTGGTTCTGTTACCCTTAGCAATTTGGTCAGGCTGCCGCCCTGAGTCAAAATAATCTAACAACTAGGGGGCTTTCACTATGTGTCATCTTTCAAAATTCCTTGCAACCACCAAACTTCTAAAAGATGTCCTTTCCAATCAGATAGGCTTGTCTGGCAGCGATTAAGCTATCAAATGTATCGCCCGTGATTTTGTCTATGATAGTCAGCCTAAAAGTATTATTGGAAACATTGCTCAGCAACCTTTATGAGACACAGTGTATGAACAACTTGAATCAAGAGAGCAATACTTTCTGTGACTTCTACTTCAGTTATGCTAATATTTAAGCTTTCACAAACTGTACTCGCCAGGATTTGATTGAAAACTCACAAGGTCATTTTCCATTAGATGAATTTAGCATTCTCACATCACTAAATGTCATTCTGAACATGAAATGATTACTAGAGGACAGAAATGAAATCCAAAATTACGGAGTGGAGGAAATACAATCACTGATTGGCCATTTCTGGTACAACATGGAAATAAGGAAATGAACGCAACAGTTGCAAACCCTTTTAAGACCTCCTTGTCCATTGTCAGCCATATAAGATAATGCTACATGGCCTGAGAAATAATGGTTTCATTGGGATTTGCACGCTTCTTCACAATGAGTATTGTGAACTGTTTCCAAACATTGCACATTTTGCAATAAATGCAGCAGTGATTCCAGTCATGTCTGTACCTTGCAAAGACATGTTCAGCACACAGTGCAGAATCAAAACATCCAAACACAGTTGTCTGAATTAAGATATTTTAAATTATTTGATGTCAATAAGCATGGAAGGCCCAATGCTTGGTGAATGTGACTCCAGAACTGCCACGATAGGGTTCTGACAACGCAGACAGTGTCAAAAGTAGAACACCGAAAATGAATATTGTTAATAGAAAGTTGAAAAAAAATAAATAGCTGTAGTTGAAGAAACTTGTCAAAAGTAGGGACATTGACTGTTAATGTTTAAAATAACTTTATTTCACACCAAATATCTTTTGAATTAGTTTGTATTGCTACTTTGATATCTCATTACCATTCATTGTGACCTTCTTTACATAAGCTTAATGTACACATTTTTTGATAGCTATTTAAGCAAATAAAACCCCATTCGTGTACAGTCATACACAATGGAAGCTCTTATGTCTGCTTTAATGGGAATCTCATTAGCTTTTATGCCTCTGTTCTTAAACAGTTCTTTAATCGCAATGTATTCTGTTTGTCATTTCAGCCTGTTGTACGAGTCTATAGTATCCCTGATAACACTTTTGAAAGTGATGAAGATGACGACAATGATGAAGAAGATGACAATGATGACAATGGTGAGTTGAAAATGTGTGAATATGGTTTATCAGTAGGGGAACTTTACAAAATGGTGAAAGTTATTGAAAAATATTGAAGCAATATCATTGAAAAAAGGTGTTATTATTCAATGGAATTGAGACTGCCATGCTGAGTGATTTTCTGTCAGACAGTTTATAGATGAAGACATAGAGACAGCGTTTTGTTGCCATACATATTGAAACACTGATGCCTAAGCTATAAAGGTAATTTTATATTATAATAAACAAATGCCACTGTTAGTGGTTGAGAAAGTTTTTGTCAAACCTAGATTTGTCACTTTTGACATGTTTTATTGCTCTCTTGAATGACCTTGTGATTTGTAAGTACATGGTTTTGTAGTTGATTTGTGGACAGTAATAACATCTACAGTCATATGAAACCCAGTGTGTTTTATCATATCTTATAATTTTTGTCTTTTTTTCTCACTGCAGAAGAAGACGATGATTAAGTAATGATGGAGAATGCCCTATATGGTTTGCTGATATGGTTTATATAGAGACTACAAGAAACAGTTGACAAAGAAAAAGAACTACCAAGTTGATAATGTGGCACCCATATGACACTCATGTGACACCTGTATGAACAGAAATTATTGAAGTGAAGCGTCTTGCAGTAACACATTATTTTGATGTGGATCTGTGGCTTACTTTGATTGGCTCAAATTTTATCCATGAATGTTGTAACTTTAGCAAAAAAATAAGTAATGAATTTTTCTTCTCTTATCAGTATTTACAATATTCCACATTTATCTCTGTTCCTTTAACCCTTTGAACCCGGCTCGGACATAAATGTCCGATGACGTCATAGAGTACCAGGGGGTCAGGGTGCAAAGGGTTAACAAAACACTGGTATCATAATATTCAGCCATTGTAGTCTCCATGACAACTACTGCGATATGAAATTGTTTCCTTTCAAGCAGCCATATCTCTGTCACTGTGAATTTATCATTCTTCCCTACAAAAAGGAAAAATAAAGTAATGACAAAGATTGATGTGCATAATGGTTGTTCATGTCAAGAATTCTGTTTTCCTATATGTCCATTTTGTGAGGAGATCAGGATAATCTTCATTTTAGAAAATTCAGTAAATCCTCACAAGGTATGGCATCCAGACGTTGCAGTCAAAAACTCCAAACTAATCCCCACCCTCAAAAAAGTCTCTCTCTGTTATATGTATATGCAATATTATTATGTATCTGCATTAAGGTAGCAACTCACCTCCATTGATACCTATTTTCAATCCGCATTTACACATAAAGAAGAGGTCACACACCCAACATGTAGATTTTTCATTAGCTTGGTCAATGGAGAGTTCAAAAATTTTGTTTGTTTTTCATAAACAGTTAACATACATTTGTTTACCTAAAGACACATTTTTAAGGTTTTTTACTCAAAAGTAAACAAAAAATCAAAAACGATCTTTATGGCAATCTACACCTGTGTATACTGGGCAAACAACTTTGCCATGGTTAGTAGTCAGGACTTGTGTTTAATTCATTATGAGTATTTAAGGCCATCTTTGATGTTTAGTCTTGGAATTCATTTTGAATACTGCCGTACATGAAGGTCATCAACAGCTGCCATAGTCTCATCATGCAATCGAGAGAAAGATTTTCCAAAGTATGTTTCTTTAACTGGCGGGCAAGCAAAGGTAGAAAATTTAACTGTCAGAAGGATCATCTTTGTCCAAACAATAAATATCTAAAATAGCAGTCATGCTACTTTTATTTTATTCTGAACCAACAGTTATGGTACGTATTATCCAGGAACTTTGCAGTTTAGACATTGCCCCACATCTTGTAGTAGATTTGAGCTTTTACATGTAGTATAGGAGATCAACTAAGTTTATATTATCAGTCTCGTCAGTCAATATATACCTCCACATGTGTTTGAGAGTGGGAATCTGGCATAAAAAAGTTTTGAACATACCCAGCAGGGCATGTAGACTTGGTTAATTTGGTGAATTTTTAGCTCACATTTGGTATATGTATATATATTTAAAAGGTTCATATGGTAGGTCGGCAACGTCTGTGGTATGTATGCCTGTCCACATCAAAAACTCAAAACCTGCAGCACCTACCATCGCAGTAGCTGGTGTACATGTGCACCCTAGGGTGGAGATGTGAATTTGTTCAAATGAACATGTCAAAAATATGCAAATGAGGTAAAAACAAGAAAATCCGGAAAATCTCTAAAACTCTGTAATCATAAGCTAGATTTGGTTGAAACTTGGTATGCAGGTTGTTTGTGGTGACTTTAGTTAGATTTGATAAAATGGTGGTAAAATTTTGATAGTTGGATTTTTAGAGTTATTTTTCCCGTTTTTGGTCAAAAAATCTTCTCTGAAAGCACTCGTCCTATTGCCTTGAAACTTGTTATGAATGAACCCAGGGTTGGTCTCTGTCAGATTAGTCCACGTTTTGGTGAAATTTTCATATATGTATTTTTGGGGCAATTTTTCCCATTTTTGATCAAAAAAATCATTTTCTCCCAAAGTTCTTGTTGGATTGCTTTGAAACTTGATACTCTTGATCCTAGGGTTGTCTTCTGCCAGATTTCTTAAAACTGTGGTGAAATTTTCCTATTTGTATTTTTGGGGCAATTTTTCTCATTTTTGGTCAAAAAATCAATTACTCTTAAATCGCACGTCAGATTACTTTGAAACTTAGTATGCATGTTCCCAGGGGTAAATATAGGTAAGTACACTCACTCTAGCCTGCCACATTGAGTCAAATGTGAGCCAAGTGTAGTTCCCCTTGTTTAATACAAACAGAGAAATTAGGCAGCCCGGGTCACGTTTAACTGGTGATGGAACGCGTTACCTTTGAGTCTGCGCAGTAGTGACTTGGTTTCTGCCGTGGGTGAAACTCCCCTGTATCCTCGGAATGTGCATCGCGTTCAACCTACTCACAGGTTTCACATGAAAGCAACACAAATCATCGCGTTCGCTCCACACAAGCATTCACAAATCACAGACTTGAACCAAGTCTACGGGGCATGGAGCTTAGGATTCAGTTTTACTGAAAGGGTTCCGTAGAGGGCTTATTTGCTTTGAGGGGCTGAGACCAGAGGGAGGCCCGGTGCGAGGGGACTGTATGTGTAACCGTTACATCGATCAAAATATGACATTCTAAAATTGAAAATTGGCTGACTAGTAGTTTGAAAATAGTTTCGCCACAAAAGACGGGGATCCATAAACTTTACGTATGCCAATTTCTCGATCATCTGAAGAATAACCGAGTGTCAAAAGCGCCTAGTAATTTGAAAGTTTTCGATAAAGTTTTCATATTTAAAGTTAATTTTGTTGCCCACCGTACGTTATTGAAGAATAATCCTTTCAGACTCAAGGGTAGGTTGTAAGTGGCAAAAGATTATCTCGTCACAATAATGACAACTTCGGTTCTCAAACTCCTTGTCCACTATCTGTAAAAAGGATATGTAGGGTCCAAAGGAGAACCTTATGGGGAACATGGAGAGGAATTTTGAAATTGCAGATGTTTGAACCATTTTGCCTATCTTTCGTTTAAGCCAAATAGTTAAAAAGGGCAATTACAAAAGCAGGTAACCGGTAAACAAGTAAAGTTGGCAATTTCCGTGATTTCTCTTTAATGAAGAGCTCCATAGGAAGCGCCCCATCAAGGTTTGAAAAGACTACTATCCACTGTATGATGGGCTAACAGTGGTCCGCTAAACAATAGAGCTACGTAGACGACAGTTACGTGCATTGTGAACACCCTTACTGTACAAAATCTTACTTCACACATAGAGTGACAACCAGCCATAGATGGTGAAGGCCTATCGTAATCGCCTACTCTGCGTTAGGGAGCTTTCAGTAATTACAGGGGGTGGGCCGGGGGAATTTCGCGCACACCTGTACCGTAAAATGTGACCCTCCCCCTATCCTCCTGTCTAAAATGTGACCCTCCCCCTTGTCCGACATTCTAAAACTTGACCCTCCCCCCAACCACTGCGGTATTCTCCCCAGGAATAACTAAAACAGTATCAGCTAATTTACATAACAATTGGTTCAATTGTTATGTTAGGGACAAATTACAGAGGGGAGGGCTGGTGTTTTGGAGGGACAGTCGCAATTTATCACGCAAGAATTTTTGAAGAGATATGGTATTTCATACATTTGAGGGAGGGTCACCATATTTTGTGCAACTATAAGAGGGCAAGATGTGGCTGATTTAGTGCTTCATCCGAAAATATCAAATCATAATACATGGAGTCTATCAGGCAAATTATTGACAATTTACCCCAACAAAACATGCTATATCTGTATTTTATATATGTTTGATAATGTATTTAAATGTACTTTGCTTGAATAGGGAAGTAAAATGTGCATTTGTGTACAAGAAATTCATTTCTGAATTTCATCTAAAAAGTTGGTTCACTATCCATGGTGTCTATGATGAAATTATGAATAGTTTTTTCCAATACAAAATTAGATAAATCTGTGCATTTATGTATGCTTGATTATTAAGATTATTGTTCTTGATTAGACTAGAGTGGTTACAAGTCAATGGTTGTGTAAGAAATTTGATTTTGGAATTTCACTGAAATGTCGATTCACTATGCATTGGGGTCTATGATGAAACTATGAATAATTTTTTTTCAGTACAAAATTAGATAAATCTGTGCATTTATGTATGCTTGATTATTTAGATTATTGTTCTTGATTAGACTAGAGTGGTTACAAGTCCATGATTGTGCAAGAAATTTGATTTTGGAATTTCACTGAAATGTCAATTTACTATGCATGGCGGTCTATTGTGTACGTATTTTGTTGGTGATTTCCTATTCAGGAAATATCACATGGACAATCAAAGTTTTGGCCATAAAATCTGCTTCTGTCAAAAGTGACCCTCCCCCCAAGATAGGTTTATAAAAGTGACCCTCCCCCTTGAACTGTTTTCTAAAAAGTGACCCTCCCCTAAATTCCCCCGGCCCACACTCCCTGTAATTACTGAAAGCTCCCTTAGTTTATATCAAAGAGAAACAGTCGTTTGCACTGCGCCTGTGCAAGTTTCTTGTTAACAATAATGTATTTGGTGCACAATATCTAGATGCACCTCATCATCATAGCTGCAACATTTAAATTACACGATGTAGATTATGACAGACACTATTAGTTTTAACTTTCTTCAATCACCACTGTACCTTGGATACACAGTTTTTATATTGGTCGTATAGTATGGGTCCCATACGACAGTTCCGGTGAACACGATTGGAACTAATTTGGGATAATTGGATGGTAAAGTAATGTCGATTCAGGCTGCTAATGTAACCTCATCTGCTTTTCTTTTCAAGTTACACACTTTTTTATGAGTTATTTGTAATAAGGCAACATTCAGCTATAGGGCACCTGAAATTTTTGAGAAATTTGAAAAATATAAAGATCCAATTATCCCAAATTAGTTCCAATCGTGTTGGTGACAGTTTCTACAACTGGTGCAATTCCAAGATGGAGAGAGGAAGCAGTCCGCCAAATAGGAAGACCGACAGGGATCGACAGTCCTTGAGGTTGACTCTGGAGGCATGGGTACTTCAACTACTACTCCAATGGTGGCAGGATAGTTGGAGTTATTGGAAAAAGCGAGTAAAGAAGAAATTCCAAACAGCAGCGTCGACACTGTATTGTGTTCACCCACAGGCGCGTGGAGCAGTTCAGTATAGAGCAACATAACTTCCATCTGTGTATACCACGTACACTGGAAATTCCAAATAAATTTGAGCTATGGCCAATAGTTGCCGATCTAACATTTTTTTACATTTATTACACGAAAGGTCTGCACGAAATACATTCGCGGCACTTGGTCTAGATGGGCTTGCACGAAATAAATTCTTTACATTTTTACATTTACATGTAAAACATGTATTACATGTATTAAAATTTATTGCACGATAGGTCTGCACGAAATACATTCTAAGATCGGGTCGAGTCCAGCTGGGCTTGCACGAAATACATTTTTTAATTTAATACATTTTAAGAATGTATTTCGTGCATGAATAAATGTAAAAAATGTAAAACGAGCAGGATTTTTGACTACTGGCCATGGATGAAGCTTCACCTTAAATAAGGTGAATCTACAATTTTTTCATTGCGTCTTTGTATTCGTCAGAAATTTGCATATTCGAAATGGAGGCTACATAAGAAATGTTCAGGCTTTCGCTGAAGACTTTCCCCAAACCAAAAACTTTACATAGGCACATTTCACATTCGTCTCTCTTAGAGCAACATCATAAACTGTTTCAAAACAGCGCATATTTTAGCCAAAATCGAAATGTAGCCACCCCGAGGAACCTGTAAAAATAAATCCTACATAATATCATACAAACTGCTACAGAGACGAAGAGTTTCATTGTTTTAATAAACGCAGGATTCTCAAAAATGTGCTGATATACAAAAAAGGTCAATAGTGCTAGATTCAAATCTACAAACGATGTAAGCAATGCGATTAGTAGAACATTTTGTAACCAATATACTCATTGAAGGACAAGTATGGTATTTGGACGACAATTCCAAGAGTCTGATGATGAAATCACAGGGAACTTAGTAATCTTGTTGTTGTTGTTGTTGTTGTTGTTGTTGTTATTGTTGTTGTTGTTGTTGTTGATGGTGATGATGATGATGATGATGATGACGATAATAAAAAATATTAAAAACAATGTCTCATTCCTTGCTGTTGTTTGTCGATGTTGTAGATAATTGTAAAAGAAAACTGTAATCGTGATCAAAAGACGACGTAGGTCGCCCAACGTCACTCCCGTCCTATTATACAACCAAGGGTGGAATCGAGATGCCCCTGATCAAGGCTCATCAGCCACCTTCAAGGCCCAGAAAAAACACCCCATTCACGAGCGATCGATTGAAATGTGCTATCATAGGCACTGAAATTTATCTCACTGACCTAATTTGGGCTTCACTTGAACTACCGACCTGCAAACGAGTGGAAAAACGGCGATTTCCAAGTCGTACCCGGTCAAAATCGATCACATTTGAACTTCCCGGTCGATGGTGACGGCGCTTTCGTCACTGGGCATTTAAATTGACCATTGGGGGCCCTGTAAAGGCTGCTTCGGCCAGCTCTCATTACCAATACATGAGGAGGCTTGTCCCAACGCAAAATTTCACTACAGTTTAAACTTCGCGGTCTCAACTTCATTCAATTTCTATTCTTGTAGAATAATACTTATATATGGATACCAATGACAAATCAACCCGTCATTTACAGTAAACTATCACCTGGAATACTCATTCACAACGACAATGTACACTCGCTCAAGTACGAGCCCGGATGTTGATTACGCTTGTATCATTGTAACGGGGGAAAGTCAAATACACGGAAGTGTACGCTCTAACTATCGACAGTATATCCTGACGTAAAATGGCAGATTTCCTGACAAAGAGTTGGAAAGTCTCCGTTTATCTGCATGACTATGAAGGTTTTTCTACGTTTTTTCGCGTACTTTTGAACGTTACACGTACGCGTACGAGCAGGGAGCATTGAAACATAAACAATCGGCTGGCCGAAGCAGCCTTTACAGGGCCCCCAATTGGTCAATTTAAATGCCCAGTGACGAAAGCGCCGTCACCATCGACCGGGAAGTTCAAATGTGATCGATTTTGACCGGGTACGACTTGGAAATCGCCGTTTTTCCACTCGTTTGCAGGTCGGTAGTTCAAGTGAAGCCCAAATTAGGTCAGTGAGATAAATTTCAGTGCCTATGATAGCACATTTCAATCGATCGCTCGTGAATGGGGTGTTTTTTCTGGGCCTTGAAGGTGGCTGATGAGCCTTGATCAGGGGCATCTCGATTCCACCCTTGGTTGTATAATAGGACGGGAGTGACGTTGGGCGACCTACGTCGTTTTTTGATCACGATTACAGTTTTCTTTTACAATTATCTACAACATCGACAAACAACAGCAAGGAATGAGACATTGTTTTTTAATATTTTTATTATCGTCATCATCATCATCACCACCACCATCAACAACAACAACAACAAGATTACTAAGTTCCCTGTGGAAGTAGTACCAGCGTGCAATAATTAAATTTGATGGCTATCGGACAAAAGTGTCGAAAATGTGATATTCAACGAGGACCAACACATTAACCCTCAAATATCGCTAAAATAAAAGCAAAGACATGCCAAGCGAACTAAATCTGAGTTGTCAGACATATTTCATGAGAGCTTTTAAATCTGATGAGAAAGAACTGTTTTTACAGTTTAGCTCAACGTTTCTCAATGAAAATTCCAATCCATGCTCAAATAAGGGTAGGCCTAAAGACTTCACTAGCAAACTAAAGTTAACAGAAGTCGAACAATTATTTATAAGAGAAGAGCTTTTGCCAAACGTGCTTGAAATTCATAACTGTCCAGAGCCATCGCTGGATATTGATGATTGAAAAGGTTAAAGACACCGAACAATCGGTTTTTGAGGAAAGGTTTTGAGCAACTGCCGTCAACTTGAAAATACATGACAAAAAGATAGATTGGCCTATCTTTCTAATGTGTACAGCTGCCTTTGCCGTTTATTGAACCACAAGCGACTGCTACGGCCGGCTACGGGCGTTCATTTTGCGCTGTCATATCGATCTCCTTACGTGTGCTTTAGTGGCAAAGGGAATTCACTTTCTCCGGCGCACACGGTGAGGAATTTGCCTTGCGAGGCAAACAATATCAAAACCTCACGAAAAATTTCCCGCGCACGAGAGTGAACTAGCTGAGTAAATAGCATCGTAAAATTCAAATGAGGTACAAAACTGTAAAATTGGTCAAAAATCAAGAACTTAGGCACTGCCCATCTGATCATTGTCATACCTGGTTGTAAAGTATCGCAGGCGACGCAGATTTAGCCGTACTTATGTGATGCCAATTAAGATTGGCTGTTTTCTCTTTTGATGTTTTTTTTTTCATTTTGTCAAAAAATTATCTAAAACCAATGGTCCTATTGCTTTAAAATTTGGTTTACAGGTTCCTAAGAATGACCAAATTTAAAATAGGATCCATTGAAATCATGGTGAAATTTGCATATTTGTATTTTTGGCCAATTTTAACCATTTTTCGTCAAAAACTCTTCTTTAGAACTGTCTATCTCATCACTTTTAAAGTAGGTGCAGAGGTCATTATGAGGTGGATCATTTCACATTTCTGGGGTATAAGATTGATTTGCACTTGTAGAGGAGTAATTCTGTAGGAATGCAATGTCATGTGTGTACTAGTACTTAGTCTGTAAAATGGGAGACACTATTTTTAAACGTACTTCCAGCAAATTTAAGAATGTTAACAGTCCTAAGATTTTATGCATAACACTTGTCAGGATCCAACTGGAGCACGCCAGTCAGGTTTGGTCTCCACTCTCCACACCAACATTACCTTATCAGTCGACTTGAAAGGGTTCAGTGTAAATTTGTAAAATACTTGTGTGGCAGAGTTGGCACAATATATTCATCAAATAACTACAAGTCGCTTTGCACATTTTTCAAACTTCTGCTGTTACAGGAGCGTAGAAATTTGTAGAGATGACTTTCTTTTATAAATGTATGCTTTCTTTTTACAATTGTCCTGAAATTTTAGAGAATATATGTTTTAATGTACCTTTCCGTTCCGTTTTGCACAGCACATCGAACCCATGATAGTATCTAAGATTAGCCTAATGCAAACTTTTTTTCATTCCTACAGCGATCTATGAAATTTTTTAATACAATTTCAACGAAGCATAGTCTTGATATTTTCGTCTTTATTTTGCAAATATTTTTCTTAGTTTTTGTTAGGCTACTTGCTTGTTAATTATTTATCTCCTGGTTGTATGTTTTGTATTTTTTATTTTGCTGGAACTGTACTTGGGCTCAAACTTGTTGTTCCAAGTCAAATAAATAAATAAATAAATAAATAAACATCATTGAATTTACAGTTTGGAAATGAAAATGGAAAGTATAAATATCCAATTGATGAAAAAAAAATGAATGACACATGACCATACCACCCAAAAACATCCCCGACCCGGGTCCCCGACCCTATGCAAGAGACGTTTTGAACTGTGTAGACGTATTAAAGATACACCACAGGCACGCGTATGTTGAGTAGTCTGCTGGATCGATCGATTCTCAGCTCGATCCACGGTCACCTGTGTTCTAATATTTCGCTCTGCGCCTATGCGCCAAACGAACTTGAGTATCTCGAGATCTCGAGATAAAAAAAAATTTAGATTACGCGAAACGAACTTGAGTATCTAGAGATAATTTTTTTTATTTTTGCTGTACGAGTATGTTCCCTACGGGCTTTCATACCAACACACGTGTAGACATATTATTATGTATATGTATGGAGGTATACCTTCTCAGACATAGTTCTGCGTGACAGGGCTGTGTGTTGCTGCGAATCCGTAGCCTCTGCCACTCGGGTAGCTTGGTCATTGGAGAACACGTCAAGGAGTGGCAGGGCTCGTTTTCGCAGCAAGGCTGTGTGTTACCTAAGCCCTGCGTACAGGTCTGTGTGTTCCCGGCGTTATACTGCCTCCATCACTGCCGTACAACGCCGGTAACACACAGCCCTTCCACGCAATGCGGAATTTTGGAAAACAGGTGACCATGGTCTAGTCAGTGCGGACGCAGATATGCGATTTTTCCGTTGTTGCTAAGCATGCTTATGCCAAATTCCATCGTTGCCAAGGGGTCCTGGCGTGCGCTTCAGAGCAACATCAGACTGACTGGGTGACGGTTCAGGTAGGTGGAGCTCTCCAAATTTTCGTTTAATTTCGCCAAGTAAGTTTGAGATGGAATATTTTAAGTAATCTTATTTTGATAATACTGGTCTTTGATCAAAATTGACCGTTCATGCAGTAATCCTCCTCTAAATAATGTAAATATGCCCAAAGAAAATTGACATTCCTGACGATACTGGATTGCATCGTTAGGAGAAAGTTTCGGTATTATGTCCTGCTTTCTGTTGTTAACATTTTCGTCTCACGGCCTTATCTTGAACAATTTTGGTAATTTCCGTAACAGTTTATGTATAGGATAGATTTTGTGAATATCGCTTCTGGAGGAGGTCATTTGACAGTACGATAGCGTATGAAATGCAGACACCTGAAAACCGGAAGTACATTAACTTTCCAGGCGATACAATTGATGATAACTTCGTTCACAATATTCATATTTAGTATCACGGTCGTTTAATCCAGTTATTTGTTAGGGAAGCATTAAGTTGACAATCTCCTGTCGCTTACTTAATGTATTATCATGCAGAATAGCTATAACCGTCGCGGTATTTCAAAAACAATACCATGCAAGTTACCCTCGAGCCACAGTCACTTGCTGTTCGATATACGGCGATGGCCGCTTTGGTATGCATTAGAAACATAGGAAGTCGGGAAATGGAATAGCCGCTATACGCACGTACAGCCGAGTTCGGAGACGGATTTTCCTGTCAAAAAGCTATAGTTTACTCAATAACCAGCATCGATGGCTTCCAATACGTCTCTAAATCAATACCTGTTTAGTTTATCGTCAATAACGATCTTCTTGCATTTTTGGGTACGATTTCCGATTCTTCTTGATTTTTCTCTGAGTGTTTACAATGTGACGTAGTATTAAACATGAAAAAAACAAAGTCCCCTTCCTATGACCCGCGTCTTTAGCCATAGTAGTGACTATTTTTTAGCTTCACCTGTACACATTAGAGAAAATGATAGTCTAGAGGGCGATGCTGTATACTAATTAGGCTGAAGTTCATATCAAGCATAGGGAGTCTATTGGGAGTTCACATCGGATGTGCATTAAGTTTGTGAGATGAGATCCTATCAGAAACAAATGAGAGCATTTAAGTCGGACGATTCCACAGAACAGCTGATATGGAAGGATGTTTTGTGAAAATCCTGTTTTATATAACAATATCTGCTACTGATATCTGTTAATATATCATGCATGTTTATCCATTGAAGTGATAATTTTCAAAGAGTGTCATTCTTTGTACAATTTACGCACTAAATTGTCCTAACAATTGACTGAGACTTGATAAATAATCATTGACAAATACTTTAAAACATATGTATAATAAATGACAAATTTGCTGGTTTTTAATATGCATGTATATTAATAAGTGGTGTGAACTTATTCTTTCAGATCAACACTACATGGACTGACGACCAGTGAACGTTATGCGTGACAGGACTGAAACGTTTAAATTTATTTTTGACATGTTATTACAACAATGATTTATTGCCATTAAAGACATTAATCATTATTACAATCTAGATTTCTGCAATTTTATGAATTTTGGTTGAAAATGAACGCAAAGTTCCATTATAAAATGGTGACAGTGATATTGAAAATGTAGAAGCGAAAAGCTGCTTGGTGTGGAAGATTCAGAGTCATTTATCATAAACATTACATGTTGATAGTATTGTGAAAAAATAAAGAGTAATCTGTATCTTCTTGCCAGAATTTAAGCATTTTTACCAGTTTCAGCAAGGCGTCAATTTTATAACAGTTTCATTTTACCATATTTTGATTATGGTCTCGGTATTTGGGGTTGTTGTAGTCAAAAGGATATGGATCACTTGAACTGTCTTTTAAAGCGGGCAATGTGACTGATTTTGAATTGTGACATTGGTACCTCATCCATTGAAATGTTTACACTTCTACAATGGTATCTGCTATCTATCGTTATAAGTACAGCCTAATAGTGTCTGTTTACAAGGGTATGTTGTGGTCTGTCTCCTCCATACATCCGGGATATAACAACGAAGTACAAAGATCCACAAAGATTTTAAGATTTATTAGTAATAAAGCTCTACAAGTTACATTTGCTAGAACCGAATTATTTAAGCAGTCTTTTTGAGTAATTACCTGTACAACAATTTGCCTTCAGCAATAAGAAGTTGTACAAGTGTTAGAGGTTTTAAGCAGGCTTGTTACAAATTTTATCGACAAAGCGTTTTCGACACTTTTACATGAAACCTGTCTGTGTTGTAATGTTGTTGTTATCCTGTACTTTGTCTTCTGTGTGTAAGTTTTCTTTGTGCTCGACGCTTGTAGAAAAGAGGCGTATACCTATCATGGCTAGAGAGTTAAAATAAAGTTTATAGGTCCTATTGTTGTTGTATTGTTATAAGATACTTATTGCATCAAATTGTATAAGATTTATAAAAAATACGTATTTTAGTTTAGGTAAATCGCATAACCGTACTTTTAGAACAATAATTGTTAAAATAACTGAACTCAGGTATAGCCTTGAAGCTGTGATACTTGTAATTTTTTTTCCCTTTCTGGCTCAATATGCAAGTGTGCATTTCAGAAAAATCAGTGACAATCAGTAATAGTTCATTTATGTTTTTTTAGTAAATTTATATTGGCCACTTTAGAGATACAAGGCTTCAGTAAATCACCTCATTTTTTATGCTTAATTTTCTGCACTTTTATGGGGAGATACTTTCTTCGGCGCAAAAGTTCAGGATGAGAAACGGTAAACGGTAGCCGACTGGTTTTTGTGTGAGGCCTAGCAGCTAGGCGATGTTGCTGTGAGTGTGTGGGGGTTCGAATCCCGTTTGGGTTATAGTAAAAATTATATTTGAGAAACGCTACAATGAGTATCGTCGCTAGAGGGCAACCTTCACGCATGCGCTTTAGCTGTTATTTTAGGGATTTGCAAGGACTACCTGTACCTGTCAGTGCTATTTTAAGTTAACATTTCCGTCTCACGGCCTTATCGCCAAAACTGAGGGCATAGCGTTTAAGTTGGATGTCTGTGTAAAAGGACAGTGACAAAATCGACCTTGGAGAAGAACATGTAATGAGCATGACCGGAAATTCAGGAGTGAATGAGTTGTATTTTCTGTCAAAACGCACGAGACAACATTTTGACTTCGCGATTTTTCAGCGATATAACTAATAAGACACTAAATAATGTACGATTTGGTAAATCTAACTATTTATCTTTCAATTCGCCTAGTTATAATTAACATAAGTTGAATTCTCGATGAACTACAGGCGATATTTCTTTACAATGTATAGCGCTAGATTTAGTGATTTTTTTTTGAAATTTTCGCGTTCCATACCACCCACGAAGGAAAATCGATTTTGCGCGTCTCGGGTATCTGCGTCCGCACTGTAGTTCTCTGTCCATTTTCTATGGAAGACCGGTCACGACATGCGACATGCGACCTGCGACTTCAAAACTGCGACCTGCGTCCTGCGAGTTTGAAACATGCGACCTGCGACATCGGCATTTAGACCTAGGTGTAACCTGCGACTTCACAACAGCGACCTGCGTGTTTGTCAAACTGCGACCTGCGACTTCACAACTGCGACATGCGACAACAACACGTAACGTTTCATGGTGTTTTCCTCAGTATTAGATTGGAGGCGTCTTGCGTGAACTTTAATCCTTTGAGCGCCAAAGTCTATTTTTGTCCCCTTTATATAATAATTCCCTGTCAATTTTTCTCCAATTTTTGCAAAAATTTTGGGAAAAACCTGTAGCCAATGAAATGTGATGTCGATTTGGTCCAAATTATCAAAAATTACAGAAAATTCATACAATTGGTAAAATTTTGCACTAAAATTTTGGTGGGAGAAAATTACAGCGCTCAAAGGGCATGAAGGGTAAAACGTGGAAAGGAGATTTAACGTTCAACATCGATCAATTAATAAGCCATTGCTTTCGCTTTGGTAAAGCGTTCACACAAGTCTGGCAAAACTCAATTCATGTACACACCAGTTCACTCATTTTCATCTGGAGAGATAATTTTATGACGGAAATGTTGACAGTACGTGTTAATGCATGGAAAATAATATGCTACGTGATCTAGGCATTTATATGTTTATATTATAATTATCAAATTATTTTAGATATTCTTCGTCTGCCTTACCTCGCTTCTTTCCTTATGTTATCGACAAACCTTTTGATTTTTAGATATCTCTGGTATTTATCCTCATTTCACTGTGGTATAACCATCTAGCTGTCTGTTTAATTCATTGTCCCCCTGTATCATAACTGCGTCAGTGTCATTGCAAACATTCGAATTTTTAGTTATTGTCGTTCATTTTCTAACATTTCCAGTTTTGTTCCAATTCTCTAGTGATTGATCATCGGATGTTGCCATCTTTTCGTCTAATTTCATTTTTACTTTTCGTCAAAAAATCGAATTGATCCAACTTTTGTTCAGTTGGAAAAATAAAAATATTCTTACTGGTTAACTTCGGACTACATTTGCCTACACAAAAACATATGCAAAGTAAAGCAGTTAAAATAATACTGATATTGACAGAAGTGCAAACATATTTGCTAACCATGAATAGCCAGAGACCGACTCAGTTCTTTATAGATAACGCGAGTTAAAACTGTAAAACAGGACATAATTAAACCCTACTACAATCCTATTTTCAGTCTTTAAGCCTAATATGTACATACTATAATATGTACATATTATTTTTTGTGTGTATATAATATTTTAGATCATGTAGGCAGAAAAGTTCCGAAACTATTAAACACTGATGTAGACGTTTAAAACCCTATTGCTATTGCATTATTTCAGATCAGTTTGCCTTTCGTAAGAAGAAAATAAATTTGTGCTCTTCGTTTGTGGAATTCTCTACCGTCACAGCTTCATGCACTTCTATCGCTGGTTGAATTCTTTCGCTGGCCGATTTTTGCGTAGGCCAGCGGTGCGAAAATTATGCTCTGGTCGCGAGAATGCGGTAAACCGGCTGTTTTAATATAGTGCAATGGTGTCCCTCGTGTTTTTCAGGCTCGTGTTCAGAGCAATGGTGCGAACAAATCAAGACTGATATCGCAGTTTGACAAACACGCAGGACGCAGATCGCTGTTGTGAAGTCGCAGGTTAGGCCTACACCTTGGTCTAAATGCCGAAGTCGCAGGTCGTATGTTTCAAACTCGCAGGACGCAGGTCGCAGTTTTGAAGTCGCAGGTCGCATGTCGCATGTCGTGACCGGTCTTCCATAATTTTCTATACAGCTGAACCAACAATAGTGCAGCGCAGCCAGCGGTAGAAAGGGGTGACAGGGAACTGAGGAATGGCTCAACAACAAACAAATATGACCTGTGACCCTCGATTGAAACAATCCGTGCTTCTCGCTGGGCGCTGAATAGCCAAGCTAAACGCAATGAAACGAACGGAAATCTGAACTTTGAATGTATTTAAGCGATGGATCATCTTAGTTATGTGTAGTCCAGCATATTTCAAAAGGTGACAAGGTAGGTCATGTTCATGTTTTCAAGGGTACCACCTCTTTTTTCTGTAGTGTAGTAGTACACGTACACGGCCGTTGAGTCTGAAGTTTACCTCCGTGCGTCAGCTATGCCGTACGCGTGTACATGTAGCAAGAAGTGCGTCTTTCTTTTTATCTCCATGTTGTAATCCATACAATCGATAACTCTGTATGTGTTACAGATCTATGAGGAAACATAACTTTGGCTTTAACCCTGCGACTAGATAAAGGGACTGGTCAGTTTCTTCGGTGGGGGGGGGGGAGGGGAGCGGTGGATTATTTTTTGCCGATGTCAAAAAGTGGCTGACCCCCTCCCATTTCACATTTTGAAAACAGGATGACCCCCTATTCCAAATTTTGAAAACAGGGTAAACCCTACATATATATATATATATATATATATATATATATATATATATTATAAATAATATATATATATATATATATATATATATATATATATATATATATATATATATATATATATATATATATATATATATTCAGGGATAGAAATACTTTTTATTTCTTGTGGCAAAAGTTTGCCACCGGATTTAAAATCAGGTGGCAATTATGAAAAATCTGGTGGCAGTTTAACACATCATGTGATCGGTATAATACAAGATTTTGTCATTATTGCCACATACTCATTCTAATTTATAAACTCTTGAAAATATGGTGAGTACTGTACACGTCACAAAAAGTCAACCCATACTGCAGGCCTCGAAAAAAAAAATTTCAACCTTACTAACCGTGGGACACGTGAATTTAATTTTTACTTGGCCGAGAGGAAAAATTACTTGCCCTAAATTTCTAATAACTGTACCAGTAATTTGTAACAGAGAGCAAGAGTTTGGCCATATGAAGTGAATTCAAAGAGGGAAAAACAGATTCAAACATGAACTACATGTACATCTTGTTAAAATGAAGGACTTACCAAATCTGAAATGCCGCAGAAGAAATGTGAGAATACTTTAGTCTTTTCTGTAGATTTGGCCATCTACCGTAGAAAACATCTTTGAATTTGGAATTTTTCCACAACCTAGTCCAAATTAAAATCTTTGCATAAGAGTAATAAGATTGTGTGATTTACAATGTGCATGGCTGGCTGCTGCTCTTTATTATCAAGCTGACATCACTAACAACTGCTCTGCTAGTGTTTATCTGCCAATGCATACACACATGTACATCTGCAACCCTTTTACCTGTTTACATGTTTACTCACTGAGCACAGCAGTCTTTCAAAGTTTTATTTTGATAAATGTATTCGTCAAGAGAGCAGATAAGATTCAAGTTTCGTTTTTCGTTACTCTTCAGTGCAGATTTGTTTTCTGTAAGTGAGAGCCGATTCCTAACAACCAAGGTCACGTAATTTGAAACTGTCTGCATCATGCACTACGTAGCTGCAATGTGTGGCCTCCTTGTAATTGGTCGACTGAGCCCGTTTCGACTACGATGTAAACTTGTAATTTTTCAACTGGGTGTTGATTTACGTTGAACAGTAAGCATTGCCGAGATCCATGGCTTCGAATAAGTTTACATCCATTTACCAAGCACATGGTGCAATTACACTATCGCGTGAAGCCGATCGACTGTCATACGACTCCATACACTTGCACAAAGAGAATGGCAACCACTGTCAAGAGCATACCACTTTACGGCATACACATACAATCAGTGAGTTCACTCCGTGTCGTCGGAGAGAACATGTCGCAAAACTCTATTTTTACGACTTTTTGTGTTTTACAACAGCAAGAACGATTATTTTGCGATGTCGGGCGGATTTTCAAGGGTTTTCAGAAAAACTTTGAAAAGTTGAAGGACTTACAATGATTGTAGGCGTGTACAGACATAATGAATACGTTTTCAAGCTTGCATTGTCCAGGGCTTAGTTAATTCAACCGCTGGTGCACTTGCCCGTCGGACGGGAAGCATATTGATTTTACTTGCCCGAATGCAAAATTCACTAGCCACGGGCGTCGGGCGATAGGAATTTTCGAGCCCTGATTACTGGCTAATGAATTGCAAGTATTTATTATTATTTAATTTATGCAGGCTGCAGTTTGGCTTTGTTTTCAAAATGTCACAACATGCTTTTATCTTGTGCCCTATGACTGCATATGCGGCTATCACAGAGGGCAACAATGTCAATGTAACAAAAGCTGCTGTCATCGATATGGATATGTCATCGAGATTAGCCAATCACAAGTTTGGATTCACGCTATGTTTTCATTCATGCCAAAATGTCGCAATTAGTTCGGGGTTTTTTTTGCTAATGAGTTTTTCCGCCGTCAGACAACGCGTGTTCCTTTGTTCAAGCCGTAGGATCGATGACATGATGACCCAAAATTTAGTGGCAGAAAAATACCACCAGAAAAAAATTTTGGTGGCAGATTGATAGTTTTCGGTGGCAAATGCCACCATTGCCACCGATTATTTCGAACACTGATATATATATATATATATATTATATATATATATATATATATATATATATATATATATATATATATATATATATATATATATATATGTTTTCAAAATCTGGAATAGGGGGTCATATATATATATATATATATATATATATATATATATATATATATATATATATATATATATATATATTATATGTTTTCAAAATCTGGAATAGGGGGTCATATATATATATATATATATATATATATATATATATATATATATATATATATATATATATATATATATATATATATATATATATATATATATATATATATATATCAGGGCTCGAATTAGCGGTAGTCCCGCGTCCACAGACTATCAACTTTTCCCTGGGACTACCAAAACCCATGAAACGGTAGCCCACACGGACTACAAAGCCTGAGACATGAAATGACTTAGTGGGCGACATGATGGTGACCGACGCTCATACAGTCAACCTAGTAGGACACAGAAGGCCAAACTATGACTTTGTTATGCAAATTGAAATGCGACAGTGCAGTCAAATTTGTCGCAACAAACTTCAATAAAATATCATTATCTGAACTGATGTACTTGGATGACAGGTTCGGGAAATGATGGCCAATGAAAATTCATTTCCATAGTTATTTAATCACAATGTATCAACTACAATTAAACACAAAATTATTCAAACTGCAAAGAAAAACCTGTCGGGCCATCCACAAATTTCGCTTTCCGAAGTGTACGAGATCATCTCATGATAGTGCACTACGGTGGAGAAATATAGCCAAAATTGCCACGAAAGTATAAGGAAATGACTGTACCAAGTTGTTATCCTGAAATATATAGCCAATCTTTTTATAGCCATGTTATGTTTACATGTGCTGAGTGAAAATTCGTTGTCATGGCGAACATCAAAATCTGCATAAGCTCTGCGTATGTGTGAATTGGTCGTCATACTTTGAGGCGTCACCGTTGTCCACTACATATGCGATACCGTTCTCCTAAGGTATATATGATCTTCAGGTATCGATGTCAAATTCACTTCCTGCATGGTTAGAATCATGCAAAATAAATCTTTCATTGTCTAGATGTAAATAAAATATCCTTTACAAAAAAAATCTTCATTTATGCATGGGCTACCAGACCTTATCACCGGGCTACCAACTTCAGAAAATGGTAGCCCAATGGGACTACCAGGGAAAAAAGTTAATTTCGAGCCATATATATATATTATATATATATATATATATATATATATATATATATATAATATATTATATATATATATATATATATATATATAATATATATATATATATATATATATATATATATATATATTATATATATATCATGCTTTGTTTCAAAGACCGAAGACCGAATTTTGATACACAGATAAAGTTTGGGTCTGTAACTCACCTCTTGATTAAAATAAGTTGAGATACAAGATGAAATACATCTCTGAAGCAGCACATTTGGGGTGTGATGCACACAAATATTAGGGCGACATAGACGCGATATATCCTACCGCTCTTTAAAATGAAGATAGTATCGTTCATACACAAATATATTGACACTTCCTCACAGTAACGGTATGTCAGATATTCTTTACCAAAGTTTGGGCTGTAACAGACCGGGGTGTCCTAACGATGTACACCAAGAAGTTCAAAATAACAATGGGATGACTCCTGGCGACTGCGACAAAATTTGACATCAAATGCAACGAGCAGTGTCAGCGTCCAGCTCTCCCTGCATTGGGCAACACACTCTGCACAACTGTTCATCACAGTTGCAGTCATCGCATGTCTGGATTATTTCAAAACTGCTTGTTTTCTGGTACAATTAACGTCCAAATTATCCATCAAAAATAGATCCTGTAACTTCACTGTGCCACCTCTGAATGTTGTGACGGTCGACATATACCATATACGCGTCAATCAATTTTTAATCAATTAATCAATTTTTAATATGCCAAAAAAGCCAGGACTATTGTCCTCATGTAAATTTACAAAAAATTGTAACTTTTTTCTTTTGATTTGAACTCTTGACCCATTTTCTGTGTGACTGCAGCAGGTATTTTTGACCAGCATAGTGTTGTTCGTGTTGCATGCGAATAAAATGCAATGTCTATATGAACGTAATGTAATAGCAATAACCCCCTTCGCAGTCGGGTATACACTCGATTTTGGTACAATTCGCTCCATATAGCACTCGCCTATCGGCTCGTGCTTTATGTCGCGCATTGTACCAAAATCTCGTGTATACCCTCCTGCGGCGGGGGTTATTGCTTAATTATACATCTACCATCGAGAACAATAGAATTTTTCATGCCTTAAAAAAGCCGTACGGATGCCCGTTCTGTAACACATACGGTTTCAAGGCACCCACCACCCTGCAGCTGTATCTGTGCGTTCACTGTGGAACGGTTTCAAGGGACTCATTGGACGAGTGCCAGAACATGTCTCGTGCCCTCTGTACGTACGTGTGTAGTGCACACACACACACACACTATCCAGAACTTGCAGAAGTGCGTCCGAGATAGTGTTCCACACTTGCGCTATAAATCGGAAGAAAAATTGTTGATATTGCATGAAAACAGTCATTACTCTGACAATTTGATGCCCCAGTCACAAATGTAAGATGTATAATAATAAGGTTATTACGAAAATACCGCAAAGGATGCAGTCGGACATTGGCGCTGCGCATCGCCCTCCACTTCGCGTCGGGCGATTCGCTGCACCAATGTCCTCGTGCATCCTTTGCAGTATTTTCGTAATAACCTCATAATATATATATATATATATATATATATATATATATATATATATATATATATATATATATATATATATATATATATATATATATATATATATATAATATATTTATATTTTATATATATTTATATTTTAAACAGTCATTCTGTGTTTTAATGAAATTGTTGACATGTCAGTTGTAAGATAGGAATTTCAAAGTGTCATCTTAAAGTTTGAATACAGTACATTTTGTATGAGCTGTATTTTGAATGAGCTGTGAATGTATTTCACACTTTCTATGCATAACCAGATGTCGTGAACTGTTGTACAGAAATGGATGTCAATCATTACCGGTATATCAAAGAGGAAAAAGCAGTAAATCAAAAACTTTGAAGGGTGTTCAGATTGCCAGCCATCCAATTAATCACCTGAGGAGCCATAGAGAGCTATTTCAGCCAATCTGATGTGTGCAGTGTCTGAGAGGACCTTTTCTTTTAATAAAAGCACAGCTAGTAATGACAAAAACTGCCTTTTGTGAACTGTTATTTTAGTCATAAAAAAGCATTTTTTACTGAAAATCTATGACACAAAGGAAAATAGTTGCACCAATGAGAAAGAAAAATGTTTTGTCATTTTTCTATTTCCAAAGTATGTCACTGTATCAAATATATATATTGTGAAATATTTGTGCATGTTGGCCTTCTCATACTGAATTCTCATAGAGAAAACAGAAAAGTATCAGGAATTTGTCATGCTTTTCATATGAACTGTAGATTTCATAATGGTACACTTTCACTTAGCAAACATCAAGATATCTCTGACATAAATC